>NW_023994220.1:367500-410000 GCF_015586225.1 Lucilia sericata | reverse complement strand
AGGATAGATTAGATAGATAGATAGTCGATAGATAGATAGCTACTAGATATGGATACGCTCGCTCGCTCGATCGATGCTAGCTCGATAGCTCAGCTCTCGCCTAGATGATCGACCGTAGCTCGCTAGATAGATTAGAGATATATAGATATTAGATAGATAGATAGATAGATAGATAGCTAGATAGATAGAAATAGATCGATAGATAGATAGATAGATAGATAGATGATAGATAGATAATAGAGGATGGGGCGACAGTAACTAAAACGAGGCCAGTAAGAGCTTATTGCGGATCCGATTTGATATTGATGACCCTGAACTGACGGTTGGTATATTCTAAAATTTCTGTGAGTGGAGGTGAATCTCACGAAAATGACTTCTATTCTGGCTTCAACCTCATAGGGCATCAAGTCAACGCACTGCAGGGCTCCATAGAATCATAGGTAACCATAGGTAGGATCCTAACGCGACACCACATACAAATGGAGAATTGAGTTTGGGACACCAACAGCATGGAAGGAACTTCCCACCATCACCTTGTAAAAATGAGACGAACGGAAGGAAGAAACGCTGAAGCACTTCGTATGAAGAAAAAATCCGATGAATTTGATAATTCCTACTGATAACTCTGTCTCAGAATCTTATCATTGTCATTATGAACGTGGATGTTAATTAGAGAGTTACTGGGTAAAGAAAGTTATCAGGCCATCTTCTACATTATTTCAGAATTGTACAATGGTTCTTTCTCCGTCGAAATCGGATCACTGCTACCTTTAAGTTATTTATCCTATTCTTGGTAAACACTAAGTATTTTGTAATTCACATACGTTTAACTTAATCTTGCTAGTATTATTAATCTACAAGAGCTGGCGAAGCTTAAATAGTTCGTCATTAACAATGGCTGTTAGTTAATCTAAACCTTTCATTCAATATGATCGTGTTGCTACTGAATTTCTTTCGGATTAGATTGCCTTGATCAATCTCCTGATCAGCTGTAAGGAAATCACAATTTATAATCCGAAGAAGCTTCTCTTCTTAGTAGAATTTATGTCGTTGAACAAAGTACTCCTGACTGGCATCTTTACAGATTCATTTAGTTTGATTTGCCTTCCAATGAACACGTATTCACAGTCGGGCGGCTCATATCTGAAGGCGAATTTTCAAGGAAAAACATTCACAGATTCGGTTGATAAAGCTAACGTTTTAGCTGAGTCAAAGGCAAATAATTCTTGACGAACGGAAAGCGATCAACCACAACCCGAATTTGAAAGGGTATCTATATCAATGCCAAATTGTTTCTTTATAACGCGTGTCGGGATTTCGTCAAAAGATTTGATAACAATCATTAAATAGGGTCGTGCTAATAGTATCGTGCAATGTCCACTGGATTAAGCATATTTTTCAGGAGACTATATCGGTTTTTTACGGTGTTGGACGTACTTAATCTGATCTGTTCTCCTTAGTATTTAGATCACTGGAGCAACGAAATAGTTGGGTTCCTAAGCACCCATACTGTTGATTACCTTTTCGGAAGTCTTGCGTTTGCCTGGATATTTCAGGAAAGTCTTCGTTTCTATTGACATCTCAATAGTTTTCATATTGTGCCATGCTGCTCGACTGCGGTTGAGGTTTGCCTCCTCGGTTTACTAAATATGTCTGTTGGTCCGTCTCTGTGATTAGGCAGAGGTAAGGTAGATCATTAAGTATGATTGTAGGAGTAGGAAAGAACCCCTCTCTATTGACTCAATTGAGTGATTACCTCCTTCTCTATAGATTTATTGGGTTGTATTTCTCTCAAATCAGGAAACTTGTTTACGATATCTCAAGAAACATAATTCAACTGATCAGTGGACCGCAAAAACACATTATAAAGAAAACACATGTCTTAGCAATTACCTCAGTTCCAACTATGCGAAATTTCTTTATGATATCTCCCATAGTTCACGAAATAATAGCCATGATCAAAACGAAATTAAACCAAAATTTTGTTTCTGTTTTTTAGCGATCATATATATTTTATAAATAAATTGTAATCAAGAAAATTTTAACTTAAAAACTAAATAATATAAAGAAATTAATAATAAATTAAAAACACCAACAACAAATGTTCATTCTCAAAGAACATATCACTAGACTTTAGACTCTTTTTAAATATAATAGATTGATAATCTGCCCTCTCTTTAGCAATTAGGATAAAAGGCAGGATTATTAATGGCATTTGGATGTACCGAGGGCCAGCCATTGCCATTCTCATAGAATTGCATAACATGTTTCATATAGAGGGCAGCACGTTGTCTTTGCAGCTTAAGAGCATATTGTTCTTGAGATTGTTGCACGGTGGGCTGAAGAGCATAATATTCCATATAGTGGTGAGGTGTTGTTGCTGGGTTTTGGGGTAATGGTGATGATTGAGGAGATGTTGAGGAAGTAGTTTTTTGATTTCTTGTTTTGCTATCCAAATCATAGGGACGGAAGAGTGTGGTTTTAGAGGAGTTGTTGCTTGAATTAGTATTATTTTGGGGGGATTGTTGTGGTAGCTCCTCCTCTTCTTCTTGGCTATTGCGGCGCAGTAAACGCAAGCCCAGTTTTTTGTGTGAGTAACCACAGTTGAATTTCTTGTGGGTATATTCTAAAGTTTCCATAGTTTGATTTGTGAAGGAGCCATGTTTAAGGATAATTTAAGATTTTCGAAGATGAAGTTGTTAGCAAATGAGATGTTTACTGTTTGAGTTATGATGAGTGAATGTTGTTAGTTCCGTTATTAGCTCAACCTTTTATAGTCCTTTTGAGCAGCACCAGGTATGCAAAATTTGTCATTTTGTCCGTCCCTCCATCAAGTCTGTCCGTCTATATATCTTCTCTTTAATCTAGGATCAACTTTTCATATGTCGTTCATGTTTTAAGAAAATCCTTACATTATCATTAACTTAAGGTTAAATTTGTTTTTGTATTCTCTCTTAACCGTTACACCTTTTTTTGTTGTCTTAACAATAGTTTTTGAAATTTCATTTCAAAATCCTTTTGTTTATGACTAGACTTAATCCGGCTACGCTTTAATAGAAATCCCTCATTCTAGTAACATGTTTGCTTTTCTATACCATTACCTAACTGTTGTTTGCCATCGGCTACCTAAACACCCAAGGCGCTTCAAATTTCACAACATTCTCCCTTATTAATTTGTCTTCTTTTTACGGGCTTACCTGTGTGTGTTAGTGATCTTTTGTTTTTGTTCTCTTTCTCTCTAGTGTTTTGCCGGCTTCTAATCAATTTTGCACACTTTTAATCGTTAGCTGTCGGCTATGGCCTCGTCTTAAGATCATTTTTCTTTTCCGTCCAAAAAAGACCAATCTTATCCTTACCGCAATGTGTTTGTTAGTAATTAGCAAACATGCTGTAGATCGCAGCCTAGTGATCTTCATATTATTTTCGCTTTCTTGCTTCTGATCCTCGCCCATGAAACGTTTTATTACTCGGCTCTTGTCCTTGATGTTTAATTGCCGTGTGTTTTAGGCAAAATTCTTTACGCTCTTTGGTGAATTATCACATTTTTGGATTTTTTTCCAAAAACATGAAGAAAATTAAGTGGTTTAGGAAAAGTGATCGAGGAATGAATATGCCTAACAGGGGGTAAATTTAATTGTTATGGAAATTTTTTATAACTTTTCGATAAATAAATCTTTAAAAGGTCTATTGTCCAGAAGATTTTCAAATGTTTCAATTAATATAAAAAAAACTAACTTCAATATGATCTTGATCTGGATTGAAGATCAATACAAGAGAAATCAAAGAACTCTTTAATTGAAGTTTAACTAAAAAGGAAATTCAAGAACTACTAGTTCCTAGGGCGATAACTTTGAATGAATATCTGTGATAAAACTTGTTTATAAACAGCCCCTAGATTCAAGAACTATATAGATTCGTCTATAATTAGGAATCAAACCAAGTCTCTGATGCATTAACTATTTAACAAAATAGACCCCAAGTAGATTCAAGAACTAGTTCCAACGATGGCCTATAATTAGTAATTATACCAAGTCTTTGATGCAAAAACTAATTAACAAAATTAGAACCCAAGAAAACCCAAAAACTTATTTTGAAGATGGGAATTTAGAATACTGGTTCTAAAAAGGATCCAAAAACAAGTTTTGCGAGTAATAATTTAGAATGAAAATCTTTGATGAAATCCCAAAGTAACTGGTTGTTGGTTGGTTAACGTGGATATGACCATTATATGCAGATCTATAGGTAGAATGTGCAATATAGTGTTCAGAGCTTCTGAAGGACTAGTTCTTAGAGCACCCGTTAACCTAATGCATGCTGATCTCGGAACTTTTTATAGCTGATCTACAACAAACTTCTTCGTAGTTTGAAGTCCACCATACAAAAGATCCGTCTGTAAGAAATACAAGTTCCGAGAGTGAAAACTGATCAGGACTAAGATTTGCATTCATTCATTTCGAATGAAAATCTTTAATGTAAAAACTAAACTGAGCCTAAACAAGATCCAAGAACAAAATCAGTTGGTTATAATTTAGATGGAAAATCTTTGATAAGAGAACTAGTTCAAGAAGTGATTGTTAAAAATGTCCAAAACCTAGTGACGATCGTTATTATTAAAAACTAATTCCCATCTCTGAAACTATTTCTGTAGTTGTCTCTTCTCGAGGTTTCCTTTAATGTAAAAAAAATTAACGAAGATCATTCCAAAGAGAAGTGATTAAATTATTCACTACAAATTTGTCAATAAGATAGTTAGTTAGTAAGTTATTAAGTTAGTAAGTTAGTAAGTAAGTTAGTTAATAAGTCAATAAGCTAGTAAGTTAGTTAGTTACTTAGTTAGTTAGTTAGTCGAATATTAAATGAATATTCTATTTTGTGTATTCATAACTCCGAAGATATTCACGAAAAGGACTTTTATCCACCCTGAAAAAATGACAAATCAATGAAGGACAAACGGAATATCAAAATATTATTTATAATAGGCGTTTATAATTTCTGGTTAAAACATTAAAACAAATTCGTACAATTTCTTTTGTTACTTCATGTCCTTATGTTCCTAGTGTGAATTAATATTTAACTTAAAACTATTAATAGCTATACAATCTTTAGAGGAACTATAACAGAACTAGAACAGAACTAGACAGAACTAGAGCAGAACTAGAACAGACTCGAACAGAACTAGAACAGAACTAGAACAGAACTAGAACAGAACTAGAACAGACTAGAACAGAACTAGAACAGAACTAGAACAGAACTAGAACTACGAACAGAACTAGAACAGAACTAGAACCGAACTAGAACAGAACTAGAACAGAACTAGAACAGAACTAGAACAACTAGAACAGAACTAGAACAGAACTAGAACCGAACTAGAACAGAACTAGAACAGAACTAGAACAGAACTAGAACAGAACTAGAACAGAACTAGAACAGAACTAGAACAGAACTAGAACAGAACTAGAACAGAACTAGAACAGAACTAGAACAGAACTAGAACAGAACTAGAACAGAACTAGAACAGAACTAGAACAGAACTAGAACAGAACTAGAACAGAACTAGAACAGAACTAGAACAGAACATAGAAACAGAACTAGAACAGAACTAGAACAGAACTAGAACAGAACTAGAACAGAACTAGAACAGAACTAGAACAGAACTAGAACAGAACTAGAACAGAACTAGAACAGAACTAGAACAGAACTAGAACAGAACTAGAACAGAACTAGAACAGAACTAGAACAGAACTAGAACAGAACTAGAACAGAACTAGAACAGAACTAGAACAGAACTAGAACAGAACTAGAACAGAACTAGAACAGAACTAGAACAGAACTAGAACAGAACTAGAACAGAACTAGAACAGAACTAGAACAGAACTAGAACAGAACTAGAACAGAACTAGAACAGAACTAGAACAGAACTAGAACAGAACTAGAACAGAACTAGAACAGAACTAGAACAGAACAGAACTAGAACAGAACTAGAACAGAACTAGAACAGAACTAGAACAGAACTAGAACAGAACTAGAACAGAACTAGAACAGAACTAGAACAGAACTAGAACAGAACTAGAACAGAACTAGAACAGAACTAGAACAGAACTAGAACAGAACTAGAACAGAACTAGAACAGAACTAGAACAGAACTAGAACAGAACTAGAACAGAACTAGAACAGAACTAGAACAGAACTAGAACAGAACTAGAACAGAACTAGAACAGAACTAGAACAGAACTAGAACAGAACTAGAACAGAACTAGAACAGAACTAGAACAGAACTAGAACAGAACTAGAACAGAACTAGAACAGAACTAGAACAGAACTAGAACAGAACTAGAACAGAACTAGAACAGAACTAGAACAGAACTAGAACAGAACTAGAACAGTAGAACAGAACTAGAACAGAACTAGAACAGAACTAGAACAGAACTAGAACAGCACTAGAACAGAACTAGAACAGAACTAGAACAGAACTAGAACAGAACTAGAACAAAACTAGAACAGAACTAGAACAGAACTAGAACAGAACTAGAACAGAACTAGAACAGAACTAGAACAGAACTAGAACAGAACTAGAACAGAACTAGAACAGAACTAGAACAAACTAGAACAGAACTAGAACAGAACTAGAACAGAACTAGAACAGAACTAGAACAGAACTAGAACAGAACTAGAACAGAACTAGAACAGAACTAGAACAGAACTAGAACAGAACTAGAACAGAACTAGAACAGAACTAGAACAGAACTAGAACAGAACTAGAACAGAACTAGAACAGAACTAGAAAGAACTAGAACAGAACTAGAACAGAACTAGAACAGAACTAGAACAGAACTAGAACAGAACTAGAACAGAACTAGAACAGAACTAGAACAGAACTAGAACAGAACTAGAACAGAACTAGAACAGAACTAGAACAGAACTAGAACAGAACTAGAACAGAACTAGAACAGAACTAGAACAGAACTAGAACAGAACTAGAACAGAACTAGAACAGAACTAGAACAGAACTAGAACAGAACTAGAACAGAACTAGAACAGAACTAGAACAGAACTAGAACAGAACTAGAACAGAACTAGAACAGAACTAGAACAGAACTAGAACAGAACTAGAACAGAACTAGAACAGAACTAGAACAGAACTAGAACAGAACTAGAACAGAACTAGAACAGAACTAGAACAGAACTAGAACAGAACTAGAACAGAACTAGAACAGAACTAGAACAGAACTAGAACAGAACTAGAACAGAACTAGAACAGAACTAGAACAGAACTAGAACAGAACTAAACAGAACTAGAAAGACAGAACTAGAACAGAAGAAGTAGAACAGAACTAGAACAGAACTAGAACAGAACTAGAACAGAACTAGAACAGAACTAGAACAGAACTAGAACAGAACTAGAACAGAACTAAAACAGAACTAGAACAAACTAGAACAGAACTAGAACAGAACTAGAACAGAACTAGAACAGAACTAGAACAGAACTAGAACAGAACTAGAACAGAACTAGAACAGAACTAGAACAGAACTACAGAACTAGAACAGAACTAGAACAGAACTAGAACAGAACTAGAACAGAACTAGAACAGAACTAGAACAGAACTAGAACAGAACAGAACAGAACTAGAACAGAACTAGAACAGAACTAGAACAGAACTAGAACAGAACTAGAACAGAACTAGAACAAACTAGAACAGAACTAGAAACAGAACTAGAACAGAACTAGAACAGAACTAGAACAGAACTAGAACAGAACTAGAACAGAACTAGAACAGAACTAGAACAGAACTAGAACAGAACTAGAACAGAACTAGAACAGAACTAGAACAGAACTAGAACAGAACTAGAACAGAACTAGAACAGAACTAGAACAGAACTAGAACAGAACTAGAACAGAACTAGAACAGAACTAGAACAGAACAGAACTAGAACAGAACTAGAACAGAACTAGAACAGAACTAGAACAGAACTAGAACAGAACTAGAACAGAACTAGAACAGAACTAGAACAGAACTAGAACAGAACTAGAACAGAACTAGAACAGAACTAGAACAGAACTAGAACAGAACTAGAACAGAACTAGAACAGAACTAGAACAGAACTAGAACAGAACTAGAACAGAACTAGAAACTGAACTAGAACAGAACTTGAACAGAACTGAACAGAACTAGAACAGAACTAGAACAGAACTAGAACAGAACTAGAACAGAACAGAATAGAACAGAATAGAACAGAAATAGAACAGAACTAGAACAGAACTAGAACAGAACTAGAACAGAACTAGAACGGAACTAGAACAGAACTAGAACAGAACTAGAACAGAACTAGAACAGAACTAGAACAGAACTAGAACAGAACTAGAACAGAACTAGAACAGAACTAGAACAGAACTAGAACAGAACTACAACAGAAGTAGAATAGAATAGAACTAGAACAGAACTAGATCAACTAGAACAGAACTAGAACAGAACTAGAACAGAACTAGAACAGAACTAGAACAGAACTAGAACAGAACTAGAACAGAACTAGAACAGAACTAGAAAGAACTAGAACTGAACTAGAACTGAACTAGAACTGAACTAGAACTGAACTAGAACTGAACTAGAACTGAACTAGAACTGAACTAGAACTGAACTAGAACTGAACTAGAACTGAACTAGAACTGAACTAGAACTGAACTAGAACTGAACTAGAACTGAAACTAGAACTGAACTAGAACTGAACTAGAACTGAACTAGAACTGAACTAGAACTGAACTAGAACTGAACTAGAACTGAACTAGAACTGAACTAGAACTGAACTAGAACTGAACAAGAACTTAACTAGAACTGAACTAGAACTGAACTAGAACTGAACTAGAACTTAACTAGAACTGAACTAGAACAGAACTACAACAGAAGTAGAACAGAAGAGAACAGAACTAGAACAGAACTAGATCAGAACTAGAACAGAACTAGAACAGAACTAGAACAGAACTAGAACAGAACTAGAACTAGAACAGAACTAGAACAGAACTAGAACAGAACTAGAACAGAACTAGAACAGAACTAGAACAGAACTAGAACAGAACTAGAACAGAACTAGAACAGAACTAGAACAGAACTAGAACAGAACTAGAACAGAACTAGAACAGAACTAGAACAGAACTAGAACAGAACTAGAACAGAACTAGAACAGAACATCACTAGAACAGAACTAGAACAGAACTAGAACAGAACTGAAATAACTAGAACAGAACTAGAACAGACTAGAACAGAACTAGAACAGAAACTAGAACAGAACTAGAACAGAACTAGAACTAGACAGAACTAGAACAGAACTAGAACAGAACTAGAACTAACTAGAACAGAACTAGAACAGAACTAGAACAGAACTAGAACAGAACTAGAACAGAACTAGAACAGAATAGAACAGGAACTAGAACAGAACTTAGAAACAGAACTAGAACGAACTGAACAGAACTAGAACAGACCTAGAACAGAAACTAGAAATGAACTAGAACAGAACTAGAACAGAACTAGAACAGAACTAGAACAGAACTAGAACAGAACTAGAACAGAACTAGAACAGAACTAGAACAGCACTAGAACAGAACTAGAACAGAACTAGAACAGAACTAGAACAGAACTAGAACAGAACTAGAACCAGAACTAGAACAGACTAGAACAGAAACTAGAACAGAACCAGAACAGAACTAGAACAGAACTAGAACAGAACTAGAACAAAACTAGAACAGAACTAGAACAGAACTAGAACAGACCTCGAACAGAACTAGACAGAACTAGAAACTAGCACAGAATTAGAACAGAACTAGAACAGGTGATTCTTTAAAACTTTTATTACATACATATAGAACATTATAATTAAATATCATTAGATTCATTTATAATCCGGAAGTAGTCATAAAAAATGTTCATACCTTTCCAAAAATATAACATATTTTCCATAAATTTGAAAACCCTTAACAATTGGTCATGGTGCAAGATGCAATCTATAGAAATTTTATATTTTTAATGCATTACAGTCTGTGTAATCTAATTTCCAAAAACCTTAATAGAGATTGTAACATGATACCACTTCAGCAAACGAAACGTATATTTGATGATTAATGACAATTGTCAGACAATGGCAAATGGCATTGTAACTAATAGATCTAACACATTTTGTAAGCGGCATATCCTGTTACTTTCTTCCAAAGACTGAGAAGATGAAACAAAATGATAAGTGTGAGGTCTGTAACTGTCGGATCGTTTGCTCTTGGGAATGGCTAAAGGGAGAAATAGTTTTAGGGATTGACTGAAGGAAGAGATGACAATGACCTTTAAATGTTTAAGTATTTAATTTGTTTTGTCTACAGTTACTGTTTTGTTGTTTTGCGCAGATCATCAAGGTTTAGAAATCTTTTATTTTTACATGCGGCGTCTAAGTGTTTTCTTTCTTTTTTCCAAATTCCTCAAAATTCTTATACCGTGAATAAACAGCAGGCATTTTGTGTTTTCTTAAGGATTTAGAGAGACTGTGTGTGTAATAAAGTGTGACCTGATCCTTTAAGGAAAGTACTTAAAAATATTCTAAACATATTTTATGATCAATCTTCTAAGAAACCTGAAAAACACCATGAAATTTCTAGTAAAGATTAAATCAGCATAACGTATTTAAAATGATCCTTAACAAAGGACATTTCTTAAGGACGATAGTAGTAGTAGTTGTTGTTTTACCAATAACTAAGTAAAAGGATCCCAAAGTAAAAGAACAAGTACCTGAACTTCAACATCCTTGGGTAATTACCAAAGAAAACATTTGTCGCTCTTTTCCTTGCTCTCCTTATCTCTATAATCCTCATCTAGTATTTGCAGATCCCTTTTCATTTTATTTTGTTTTGCCTGTAAACTGATCCCTTTGTCTAGAAGTGCGAAATTAATGAATGAAACAACAATAGATTTTTATGATCAGAGGAGTTGTGTCATATGGATTTACAATTGTTTGTCGTGATCAGACAATAGATCATAAAACATGTTCTCTAACAATGTTCGTTTTATGTTCGTGTGCATAGAGAGGATTTAAATAGACACACAGAGAAAGGTCACATATATTAACATGTTGTCAATGCCAAATCTCCCTGTTTGATCGGTATTGGTCTAACTGTGTGCGGGATTTTAAGAATTCCTTTTTTCTATTTCTAATCTCTCTTCTCTTCTTGATTGTCGCATACATGTTTAATATGAATTTAATAATGTTGACATTATAAAAATACAGAGAGACAATTTCTGCGAATAGGGAAGTACATACATATATTTATTACAAAACGCGAATTTGTTTGGAAAATGTACATGTCCTTGAGTTCCTTTTTGATTAAAGTAAAGTCAAACGATCACAATTAAAATCAGTTTAGGAAAAAACCATCAACAGGAAGAGGGAAATTGGTAAATTTTCTAGGAAATATTTAGTTGAAGGAAGTAATAGCGATCTTAAGCTAAATCTTTTAAAAGTCCATTTTTTTGGATTTAATAAAGGGAAATTTGAAATTAGATTTTAAAGACTTTGAAAGGATCTTCACGGAATTCAAAGACATTAAAGATATATAAGTTGAAAAAAATTAGAATAATAATCTGTTCTAGTTCAGTTCTAGTTCAGTTCTAGTTCAGTTCTAGTTCAGTTCTAGTTCAGTTCTAGTTCAGTTCTAGTTCAGTTCTAGTTCAGTTCTAGTTCAGTTCTAGTTCAGTTCTAGTTCAGTTCTAGTTCAGTTCTAGTTCAGTTCTAGTTCAGTTCTAGTTCAGTTCTAGTTCAGTTCTAGTTCAGTTCTAGTTCAGTTCTAGTTCAGTTCTAGTTCAGTTCTAGTTCAGTTCTAGTTCATTTCTAGTTCATTTCTAGTTCAGTTCTAGTTCTGTTCTAGTTCTGTTCTAGTTCTGTTCTAGTTCTGTTCTAGTTCTGTTCAAGTTCTGTTCTAGTTCTGTTCCAGTTCTGTTCTAGTTCTGTTCCAGTTCTAGTTCTGTTCTAGTTCTGTTCTAGTTCTGTTCTAGTTCTGTTCTAGTTCTGTTCTAGTTCTGTTCTAGTTCTGTTCTAGTTCTGTTCCAGTTCTGTTCTAGTTCTGTTCCAGTTCTAGTTCTGTTCAAGTTCTGTTCAAGTTCCGTTCTAGTTCTGTTCTAGTTCAGTTCTAGTTCAGTTCTAGTTCAGTTCTAGTTCAGTTCTAGTTCAGTTCTAGTTCAGTTCTAGTTCAGTTCTAGTTCAGTTCTAGTTCAGTTCTAGTTCAGTTCTATTACAGTTCTAGTTCAGTTCTAGTTCAGTTCTAGTTCAGTTCTAGTTCAGTTCTACTTCAGTTCTAGTTCAGTTCTAGTTCAGTTCTAGTTCAATTCTAGTTCAGTTCTAGTTCAGTTCTAGTTCAGTTCTAGTTCAGTTCTAGTTCAGTTCTAGTTCAGTTCTAGTTCAGTTCTAGTTCAGTTCTAGTTCAGTTCTAGTTCAGTTCTAGTTCAGTTCTAGTTCAGTTCTAGTTCAGTTCTAGTTCAGTTCTAGTTCAGTTCTAGTTCAGTTCTAGTTCAGTTCTAGTTCAGTTCTAGTTCAGTTCTAGTTCAGTTCTAGTTCAGTTCTAGTTCAGTTCTAGTTCAGTTCTAGTTCAGTTCTAGTTCAGTTCTAGTTCAGTTCTAGTTCAGTTCTAGTTCTGTTCTAGTTCTGTTCTAGTTCTGTTCTAGTTCTGTTCTAGTTCAGTTCTAGTTCAGTTCTAGTTCAGTTCTAGTTCAGTTCTAGTTCAGTTCTAGTTCAGTTCTAGTTCAGTTCTAGTTCAGTTCTAGTTCAGTTCTAGTTCAGTTCTAGTTCAGTTCTAGTTCAGTTCTAGTTCAGTTCTAGTTCAGTTCTAGTTCAGTTCTACTTCAGTTCTAGTTCAGTTCTAGTTCAGTTCTAGTTCAGTTCTAGTTCAGTTCTAGTTCAGTTCTAGTTCAGTTCTAGTTCAGTTCTAGTTCAGTTCTAGTTCAGTTCTAGTTCAGTTCTAGTTCAGTTCTAGTTCAGTTCTAGTTCAGTTCTAGTTCAGTTCTAGTTCAGTTCTAGTTCAGTTCTAGTTCAGTTCTAGTTCTAGTTCAGTTCTAGTTCAGTTCTAGTTCAGTTATAGTTCAGTTCTAGTTCAGTTCTAGTTCAGTTATAGTTCAGTTCTAGTTCTAGTTCAGTTCTAGTTCAGTTCTAGTTCAGTTCTAGTTCAGTTCTAGTTCAGTTCTAGTTCAGTTCTAGTTCAGTTCTAGTTCAGTTCTAGTTCAGTTCTAGTTCAGTTCTAGTTCAGTTCTAGTTCAGTTCTAGTTCAGTTCTAGTTCAGTTCTAGTTCAGTTATAGTTCAGTTCTAGTTCTAGTTCAGTTCTAGTTCAGTTCTAGTTCAGTTCTAGTTCTGTTCTAGTTCAGTTCTAGTTCTGTTCTAGTTCTGTTCTAGTTCTGTTCTAGTTCTGTTCTAGTTCAATTCTAGTTCAGTTCTAGTTCAGTTCTAGTTCAGTTCTAGTTCAGTTATAGTTCAGTTCTAGTTCAGTTCTAGTTCAGTTATAGTTCAGTTATAGTTCAGTTCTAGTTCAGTTCTAGTTCAGTTCTAGTTCAGTTCTAGTTCAGTTCTAGTTCAGTTCTAGTTCAGTTCTAGTTCAGTTCTAGTTCAGTTCTAGTTCAGTTCTAGTTCAGTTCTAGTTCAGTTCTAGTTCAGTTCTAGTTCAGTTCTAGTTCAGTTCAGTTCTAGTTCTAGTTCAGTTCTAGTTCAGTTCAGTTCTAGTTCAGTTCTAGTTCAGTTCTAGTTCAGTTCTAGTTCAGTTCTAGTTCAGTTCTAGTTCAATTCTAGTTCAGTTCTAGTTCAGTTCTAGTTCAGTTCTAGTTCAGTTCTAGTTCAGTTCTAGTTCAGTTCTAGTTCAGTTCTAGTTCAGTTCTAGTTCAGTTCTAGTTCAGTTCTAGTTCAGTTCTAGTTCAGTTCTAGTTCAGTTCTAGTTCAGTTCTAGTTCAGTTCTAGTTCTGTTCTAGTTCTGTTCTAGTTCTGTTCTAGTTCAGTTCTAGTTCAGTTCTAGTTCAGTTCTAGTTCAGTTCTAGTTCAGTTCTAGTTCAGTTCTAGTTCAGTTCTAGTTCAGTTCTAGTTCAGTTCTAGTTCAAGTTCAGTTCCAGTTCAGTTCTAGTTCAGTTCTAGTTCAGTTCTAGTCAGTTCTAGTTCAGTCTAGTTCAGTTCTAGTTCAGTTCTAGTTCAGTTCTAGTTCAGTTCTAGTTCAGTTCTAGTTCAGTTCTAGTTCAGTTCTAGTTCAGTTCTAGTTCAGTTCTAGTTCAGTTCTAGTTCAGTTCTAGTCAGTCTAGTTCAGTTCTAGTTCAGTTCTAGTTCAGTTCTAGTTCAGTTCTAGTTCAGTTCTAGTTCAGTTCTAGTTCAGTTCTAGTTCAGTTCTAGTTCAGTTCTAGTTCAGTTCTAGTTCAGTTCTAGTTCAGTTCTAGTTCAGTTCTAGTTCAGTTCTAGTTCAGTTCTAGTTCAGTTCTAGTTCAGTTCTAGTTCAGTTCTAGTTCAGTTCTAGTTCAGTTATAATTCAGTTCTAGTTCAGTTCTTGTTCAGTTTTAGTTCAGTTCTAGTTCAGTTCTAGTTCAGTTCTAGTTCAGTTCTAGTTCAGTTCTAGTTGAAAAAATATGTTGCATAATTGGACCTGAAGCTGTTTAGGTGGATACCTTAATGATATGACGTTAGTAACAACCTCTTTTTTAAACTTTATTTGGCTTATTCGCCTCTATCGACAAAGAGTTCAGTACTGATCCCATGTTAATGACATAAAACATAATTCATCTACATACTTTAGTAATTCCGGGAAGACCTTTTATTATACCTTTAAATATTCCGATTGCAAAGGATATATGTTAAAATATAGCCATTGTGTTTGCGGTATATGTTACATGAAAGCACTATCCATATCGCTTCAATCAAGTTCAAGTGTATAAAGACGATTTAAATACAAGGAAGATGGCCATTCTGTGGACAACTTCTACCGAGGGTCCTCTTAAATTAATATATCCATCGAACGTGTTACCTATTTTAATGTATCCTCTGTATCGTCGCAAATAAAACAAGGCAGGAAGTGCATTTTTCATGCCGAATTCCCTCTGATGATCGTTCTATTTAAATATAAGCAAACTCCACGAAGAGAATCTGCTTCAAACATCAAAGAACAAGAGAAAAGAGTGTTAAAAAAAGAGAGCCCTAAATAGAGCGAGAGACCAAGCAGGCAGGTATAAAAGCCGAAAGAAAATTGAGAACAGTATCAGTCTGCCCTCGGCCAGCAAAACAAACACATCACTTTAAAAACAAAATATTTATTACAATCTAAAAACCAGCAGAAAATGGCTCCCTCACAAATGGAAAATCAACAAGAACAAACTTTGGGCCAAGGATACACCCACAAGAAGTTCAACTGCGGTTATTCACATAAAAAAGTTGGGTCTACGCCTTAGAAAACGTGAGCAGGAAAATAAAGAAAATCTTTCGCAAAACCAAAGTGAAGAAATGAAAGTCAACAAACCCGCTCTAAAGGACTCTTCCGTCCTTATGCCTTAGATGACAATAATACCCCCCAGAAAACGTAAACGTCTCTACATCATCAGAATCTTCAGAGGAAAATTATTCCACACCCATTAGCACATCACCCCAAACTTCAACATATCATCAACAAATTCAGCAGCAATCATCACAACTTGGAATAGCTGCTACCGGCCACCCCCCCTCACCACAGACATGTGCCTCTCCCGCCCTGAGTCCCAATTCCTATGCCATGCGTTTACAAAGACAACGTTGCTGCCCTCTATATGCGCTATATGGCGCAAATGCAACAACAACAGCCTCCCGCTGCTCTACAAACTGCAACTAGTTATCCCATGGGTTATCCCAATATTACAGCTCCCATTTTCAATGGTTTCTAAATTTTGAATTTAACTCAAAAATTGTTAATTTGTTGTTAATGTTTGTCACGTGATAGAATGTTCTTATGAAGAATAGTTTTAGATTTTAAGTGTTATTTTTAAAATAGAGAAAAAAGACTTATTTAATTATAGAGAAAACAGAATATAATGAAAACTTTTAAAACATAAATATCTTAAATGCGTTTTTACTATAAAAGCAAAATTATTGCCCGAATTTCAATTTCTCAACTAAAATCTAGTTCGTTTCTTATTCAGTTTTAGCTCAGTTCTAGTTCCGTTCTAATTATGTTCTAGTTCTGTTCTAGATTGGTTCTAGTTCTGTTCTAGTTCTATTCTAGTACTTTTCTAGTTCTGTTCTAGTTCTATTCTAGTTCTTTTCTAGTTCTGTTCTAGTTCTTTCCTAGTTCTGTTCTATTTCATTATAGTTCTGTTCTAGTTCTGATCTAGTTATGTTCTACTTCTGTTCTAGTTCTGTTCTAGTTCTGTTCTAGTTCTGTTCTAGTTCTGTTCTAGTTCTGTTCTAGTTCTGTTCTAGTTCTGTTCTAGTTCTGTTCGTAGTTCTGTTCTAGTTCTGTTCTAGTTCTGTTCTAGTTCTGTTCTAGTTCTGTTCTAGTTCTATTCTAGTTCTGTTCTAGTTCTGTTCTAGTTCTGTTCTAGTTCTGTTCTAGTTCTGTTCTAGTTCTGTTCTAGTTCTGTTCTAGTTCTGTTCTAATTCTGTTCTAGTTCTGTTCTAGTTCTGTTCTAGTTCTGTTCTAGTTCTGTTCTCGTTCTGTTCTAGTTCAGTTCTAGTTCTGTTCTAGTTCTGTTCTAGTTCTGTTCTAGTTCTGTTCTAGTCTTTCTAGTTTGTTCTAGTTCTGTTCTAGTTTCGAGTTCTGTTCTAGTTCTGTTCTAGTTTCTGTTCTAGTTCTGTTCTAGTTCTGTTCTAGTTCGTTCTAGTTCTGTTCTAGTTCTGTTCTAGTTCTGGTCTAGTTCTGTCTAGTTCTGTTCTAGTTCTGTTCTAGTTCTGTTCTATTTCTAGTTCTGTTCTAGTTCTGTTCTAGTTCTGTTCTAGTTCTGTTCTAGTTTCTGTTCTAGTTCTGTTCTAGTTCTGTTCTAGTTCTGTTCTAGTTCTTTCTAGTTCTGTTCTAGTTCTGTTCTAGTTCTGTTCTAGTTCTGTTCAGTTTCTATGTCTAGTTCTGTTCTAGTTCTGTTCTAGTTCTGTTCTAGTTCTGTTCTAGTCTTCTAGTTCTAGTTCTGGTTCTGTCTAGTTCTGTTCTAGTTCTGTTCTAGTTCTGTTTCTAGTTCTGTTCTAGTTCTGTTCTAAGTTCTGTTCTAGTTCTGTTCTAGTTCTGTCTGTTCTAGTTCTGTTCTAGTTCTGTTCTTCTGTTCTGTTCTAGTTCTGTTCTAGTTCTGTTCTAGTTCTGTTCTAGTTCTGTTCTAGTTCTGTTCTAGTTCTGTTCTAGTTCTGTTCTAGTTCTGTTCTAGTTCTGTTCTAGTTCTGTTCTAGTTCTGTTCTAGTTCTGTTCTAGTTCTGTTCTAGTTCTGTTCTAGTTCTGTTCTGTTCTAGTTCTGTTCTAGTTCTGTTCTAGTTCTGTTCTAGTTCTGTTCTAGTTCTGTTCTAGTTCTGTTCTGTTCTAGTTCTGTTCTAGTTCTGTTCTAGTTCTGTTCTAGTTCTGTTCTAGTTCTGTTCTAGTTCTGTTCTAGTTCTGTTCTAGTTCTGTTCTAGTTCTGTTCTAGTTCTGTTCTAGTTCTATTCTAGTTCTGTTCTAGTTCTGTTCAGTTCTAGTTCTATTCTAGTTCTGTTCTAGTTCTTCTAGTTCTGTTCTAGTTCAGTTCTAGTTCTGTTCTCGTTCTGTTCTAGTTCAGTTCTAGTTCTGTTCTAGTTCTGTTCTAGTTCTGTTCTAGTTCTGTTCTAGTTCTGTTCTGTTCTGTTCTAGTTCTGTTCTAGTTCTGTTCTAGTTCTGTTCTAGTTCTGTTCTAGTTCTGTTCTAGTTCTGTTCTAGTTCTGTTTAGTTCTGTTCTAGTTCTGTTCTAGTTCTGTTCTAGTTCTGTTTAGTTCTGTTCTAGTTCTGTTCTAGTTCTGTTCTAGTTCTGTTCTAGTTCTGTTCTAGTTCTGTTCTAGTTCTGTTCTAGTTCTGTTCTAGTTCTGTTCTAGTTCTGTTCAAGTTCTGTTCTAGTTCTGTTTTAGTTCTGTTCTAGTTCTGTTCTAGTTCTGTTCTAGTTCTGTTCTAGTTCTGTTCTAGTTCTGTTCTAGTTCTGTTCTAGTTCTGTTCTAGTTCTGTTCTAGTTCTGTTCTAGTTCTGTTCTAGTTCTGTTCAAGTTCTGTTCTAGTTTGTTCTAGTTCTGTTCCAGTTCTGTTCTAGTTCTGTTCCAGTTCTGTTCTAGTTCTGTTCTAGTTCTGTTCCAGTTCTGTTCAATTCGTTCTGTCCTAGTTGAATCTTCCATCACTAACAGTTGAATCTTCCATCACTAACTCTTTCAATGGACTATTTTGGATGTTTTGTCCCAAAATCAAATTGATTTAATTTGGTTAAATTCATTAATGGTTTCAGAAACTGCATTCGTAGTTGCAGCATATTACTCGATTTAATTGCAGTTTATTTTCATTGTCCCTATTAAAGAAATTTCAAATTCCTTTACATTATCTTTAACACGTTTTACAGCAGCTGTTATTTAAACTGTCTATAACTATTAATATTCCGTTTCAATTGAAAAATCCTTTTCAATTATTTCAATACAGTCCATGAATATTAATTATCTATTGTCCAACATATGACACATTTTCTTAATAGTAAAACAAGGAAATTATTTCTAAAGCGGAAGTATTTACTTAGATGATTATGCAAAAATTTTGATTGTTATTCTTTTGTCATTCCCCCTAAGATAAACAATCTTGATGTTTGCTTACGATAAAGGAAAATGTGTTTGGATAAAAAACAAATAATTTAGGGATTGTTTTGAATAAAAAAAGGTGGTTACATTCCTTTTTATTTGTTTTCCCTTTTATTATTTTCGCATGTCATTTTCCGAAGGAAAAAAGGAGTTGTATTTAATGAAATACCGTAAGAGAGAATGGGACAGGATTATAGGGATAGATAACAGCCTTTATGTGAAATGTACTTTGGAATATAAAAATACATACTCTTAAATCAAATCGATGTAAACGCATTTAAAATATTCTTATATCCCTGCTAAATAGGTTCAATAACTTTGAATAATCTTTGCAAATTAGACTACGTAAAGATCAGCTGAAATCTAAGATAGTAATCAGCTGCATGATAATCCTTTTTAAGAACAAACCGACTTGGAAATTTTCGCTTCACTTTAATCTTTCTCAAAATCATGATTAAACTTAAGTAGTACCAAGTGATATATACTTAAACATGGCAACGGATAAGACGCACATAATAATTTACCGTTGGTTCAAAGAGTTTTATCAATGGTCTCAGAAAATTTCGGCGGTAATTTCCAGATTTATCTTGAGTTCAGTTCAAGATCGGTTCAACTTCTAGTTCAAGATCGGTTCAACCTCTAGTTCAGTTCTAGTTCTGTTCTAGTTCTGTTTCTAGTTCTGTTCTAGTTCTGTTCTAGTTCTGTTCTAGGTTCTGTTCTAGTTTCTGTCTAGTTCTAGTTCTGTTCTAGTTCTGTTCTAGTTCTGTTCTAGTTCTGTTCTAGTTCTGTTCTAGTTCTGTTCTAGTTCTGTTCTAGTTCTGTTCTAGTTCGTTCTAGTTCTGTTCTAGTTCTATTCTAGTTCTGTTCTAGTTCTGTTCTAGATCTGTTCTAGATCTGTTCTAGTTCTGTTCTATTTCTGTTCTAGTTCTGTTCTAGTTCTGTCCTAGTTCTGTTCTAGTTCTGTTCTAGTTCTGTTCTAGTTCTGTTCTAGTTCTGTTCTATTTCTGATCTAGTTCGTTCAACTTCTAGTTCAAGATCGGTTCAACCACTAGTTCAGTTCTACTTTTGTTCTACTTCTGTTCTAGTTCTGTTCTAGTTCTGTTCTAGTTCTGTTCTAGTTCTGTTCTAGTTCTGTTCTAGTTCTGTTCTAGTTCTGTTCTAGTTCTGTTCTAGTTCTGTTCTAGTTCTGTTCTAGTTCTGTTCTAGTTCTGTTCTAGTTCTGTTCTAGTTCTGCTCTAGTTCTGTTCTAGTTCTGTTCTAGTTCTGTTCTAGTTCTGTTCTAGTTCTGTTCTAGTTCTGTTCTAGTTCTGTTCTAGTTCTGTTCTATTTCTGATCTAGTTCTGTTCAACTTCTAGTTCAAGATCGGTTCAACCACTAGTTCAGTTCTACTTCTGTTCTACTTCTGTTCTAGTTCTGTTCTAGTTCTGTTCTAGTTCTGTTCTAGTTCTGTTCTAGTTCTGTTCTAGGTTCTGTTCTAGTTCTGTTCTAGTTCTGTTCTATTTCTGTTCTAGTTCTGTTCTAGTTCTGTCCTAGTTCTGTTCTAGTTCTGTTCTAGTTCTGTTCTAGTTCTGTCTAGTTCTGTTCTATTTCTGATCTAGTTCTGTTCAACTTCTAGTTCAAGATCGGTTCAACCACTAGTTCAGTTCTACTTCTGTTCTACTTCTGTTCTAGTTCTGTTCTAGTTCTGTTCTAGTTCTGTTCTAGTTCTGTTCTAGTTCTGTTCTAGTTCTGTTCTAGTTCTGTTCTAGTTCTGTTCTAGTTCTGTTCTAGTTCTGTTCTAGTTCTGTTCTAGTTCTGTTCTAGTTCTGTTCTAGTTCTGCTCTAGGTTCTGTTCTAGTTCTGTTCTAGTTCTGTTCTAGTTCTGTTCTAGTTCAGTTCTAGTTCTGTTCTAGTTCTGTTCTAGTTCTGATCTAGTTCTGTTCAACTTCTAGTTCAAGATCGGTTCAACCTCTAGTTCAGTTCTAGTTCAGTTTTAGTTCTGTTCTAGTTCTGTTCTAGATCTGTTCTAGTTCTGTTCTATTTCTGTTCTAGTTCTGTTCTAGTTCTGTCCTAGTTCTGTTCTAGTTCTGTTCTAGTTCTGTTCTAGTTCTGTTCTAGTTCTGTTCTAGTTCTGTTCTAGTTCTGTTCTAGTTCTGTTCTATTTCTGATCTAGTTCTGTTCAACTTCTAGTTCAAGATCGGTTCAACCACTAGTTCAGTTCTACTTCTGTTCTAGTTCTGTTCTAGTTCTGTTCTAGTTCTGTTCTAGTTCTGTTCTAGTTCTGTTCTAGTTCTGTTCTAGTTCTGTTCTAGTTCTGCTCTAGTTCTGTTCTAGTTCTGTTCTAGTTCTGTTCTAGTTCTGTTCTAGTTCTGTTCTAGTTCTGTTCTAGTTCTGTTCTAGTTCTGTTCTAGTTCTGTTCTAGTTCTGTTCTAGTTTTCTAGTTCTGTTCTAGTTCTGTTCTAGTTCTGTTCTAGTTCTGTTCTAGTTCTGTTCTAGTTCTGCTCTAGTTCTGTTCTAGTTCTGTTCTAGTTCTGTTCTAGTTCTGTTCTAGATCTGTTCTAGTTCTGTTCTAGTTCTGTTCTAGTTCTGTTCTAGTTCTGTTCTAGTTCTGTTCTAGTTCTGTTCTAGTTCTGTTCTAGTTCTGTTCTAGTTCTGTTCTAGTTCTGTTCTAGTTCTGTTCTAGTTCTGTTCTAGTTCTGTTCTAGTTCTGTTCTAGTTCTATTCTAGTTCTAGTTCTAGTTATGTTCTAGTTCTATTCTAGTTCTGTTCTAGTTCTGTTCTAGTTCTGTTCTAGTTCTGTTCTAGTTCTGTTCTAGTTCTGTTCTAGTTCTGTTCTAGTTCTGTTCTAGTTCTGTTCTAGTTCTGTTCTAGTTCTGCTTCTAGTTCTGTTCTAGTTCTGTTCTAGTTCTGTTCTAGTTCTGTTCTAGTTCTGTTCTAGTTCTGTTCTAGTTCTGTTCTAGTTCTGTTCTAGTTCTGTTCTAGTTCTGTTCTAGTTCTGTTCTAGTTCTGTTCTAGTTCTGTTCTAGTTCTGTTCTAGTTCTGTTCTAGTTCTGTTCTAGTCTGTTCTATTCTGTTCTAGTTCTGTTCTAGTTCTGTTCTAGTTCTGTTCTAGTTCTGTTCTAGTTCTAGTTCTGTTCTAGTTCTGTTCTAGTTCTGTTCTAGTTCTGTTCTAGTTCTGTTCTAGTTCTGTTCTAGTTCAGTTCTAGTTCAGTTCTAGTTCAGTTCTAGTTCACTTCTAGTTCACTTCTAGTTCAGTTCTAGTTCAGTTCTAGTTCAGTTCTAGTTCAGTTCTAGTTCTGTTCTAGTTCTGTTCTAGTTCTGTTCTAGTTCTGTTCAAGTTCTGTTCTAGTTCTGTTCTAGTTCTATTCTAGTTCTGTTCTAGTTCTGTTCTAGTCTGTTCTAGTTCTGTTCTAGTTCTGTTCTAGTTTCTGTTCTAGTTCTGTTCTAGTTCTGTTCTAGTTCTGTTCAAGTTCTGTTCTAGTTCTGTTCTAGTTCTATTCTAGTTCTGTTCTAGTTCTGTTCTAGTTCTGTTCTAGTTCTGTTCTAGTTCTGTTCTAGTTCTAGTTCTGTTCTAGTTCTGTTCTAGTTCTGTTCTACTTAAGTTCTAGTTCAGTTCTAGTTCAGTTCTAGTTCAGTTCTAGTTCAGTTGTAGTTCAGTTGTAGTTCTGTTGTAGTTCAGTTGTAGGTCTGTTCTAGTTCTGTTCTAGTTCTGTTCTAGTTCTGTTCTAGGTCTGTTCTAGTTCTGTTCTAGTTCTGTTCTAGTTCTGTTCTAGTTCTGTTCTAGTTCTGTTCTAGTTCTGTTCTAGTTCTGTTCTAGTTCAATTCTAGTTCAGTTCTAGTTCAGTTCTAGTTCAGTTCTAGTTAAATTCTAGTTCAGTTCTAGTTCTGTTCTAGTTCTGTTCTAGTTCTGTTTTAGTTGTGTTCTAGTTCTGTTCTAGTTCTGTCCGAGTTCTGTTCTAGTTCTGTTCTAGTTCTGTTCTAGTTCTGTACTAGTTCTGTTCTAGTTCTGTTCTAGTTCTGTTCTAGTTCTGTTCTAGTTCTGTTCTAGTTCTGTTCTAGTTCTGTTCTAGTTCTGTTCTAGTTCTGTTCTAGTTCTGTTCTAGTTCTGTTCTAGTTCTGTTCTAGTTCTGTTCTAGTTCTGTTCTAGTTCTGTTCTAGTTCTGTTCTAGTTCTGTTCTAGTTCTTCTAGTCTGTTCTAGTTATGTTCTAGTTCTGTTCTAGTTCTGTTCTAGTTCAGTTCTAGTTCAGTTCTAGTTCAGTTCTAGTTCAGTTCTAGTTCAGTTCTAGTTCAGTTCTAGTTCAGTTCTAGTTCAGTTCTAGTTCAGTTCTAGTTCAGTTCTAGTTCTGTTCTAGTTCTGTTCTAGTTCTGTTCTAGTTCTGTTCTGTTCTAGTTCTGTTCTAGTTCTGTTCTAGTTAAGTTCTAGTTCAGTTCTAGTTCAGTTCTAGTTCAGTTCTAGTTCAGTTCTAGTTCAGTTCTAGTTCAGTTCTAGTTCAGTTCTAGTTCAGTTGTAGTTCTGTTGTAGTTCAGTTGTAGGTCTGTTCTAGTTCTGTTCTAGGTCTGTTCTAGTTCTGTTCTAGTTCTGTTCTAGTTCTGTTCTAGTTCTGTTCTAGTTCTGTTCTAGTTCTGTTCTAGTTCTGTTCTAGTTCAGTTCTAGTTCAGTTCTAGTTCAGTTCTAGTTCAGTTCTAGTTCAGTTCTAGTTCAGTTGTAGTTCAGTTGTAGTTCTGTTGTAGTTCAGTTGTAGGTCTGTTCTAGTTCTGTTCTAGTTCTGTTCTAGGTCTGTTCTAGTTCTGTTCTAGTTCTGTTCTAGTTCTGTTCTAGTTCTGTTCTAGTTCTGTTCTAGTTCAATTCTAGTTCAGTTCTAGTTCAGTTCTAGTTCAGTTCTAGTTCAGTTCTAGTTAAATTCTAGTTCAGTTCTAGTTCAGTTCTAGTTCTGTTCTAGTTCTGTTCTAGTTCTGTTCTAGTTCTGTTCTAGTTCTGTTCTAGTTCTGTTCTAGTTCTGTTCTAGTTCTGTTTTAGTTGTGTTCTAGTTCTGTTCTAGTTCTCTTCTAGTTCTGTTCTAGTTTCTGTTCTAGTTCTGTTCTAGTTCTGTTCTAGTTCTGTTCTAGTTCTGTTCTAGTTCTGTTCTAGTTTCTGTTCTAGTTCTCTTCTAGTTCTGTTCTAGTTCTGTTCTAGTTCTGTTCTAGTTCTGTTCTAGTTCTGTTCTAGTTCTGTTCTAGTTCTGTTCTAGTTCTGTTCTAGTTCTGTTCTAGTTCTGTTCTAGTTCTGTTCTAGTTCTGTTCTATTTCTGTTCTAGTTCTGTTCTAGTTCTGTTCTAGTTCTGTTCTAGTTCTGTTCTAGTTCTGTTCTAGTTCTGTTCTAGTTCTGTTCTAGTTCTGTTCTAGTTCTGTTCTAGTTCTGTTCTAGTTCTGTTCTAGTTCTGTTCTAGTTCTGTTCTAGTTCTGTTCTAGTTCTGTTCTAGTTCTGTTCTAGTTCTGTTCTAGTTATGTTCTAGTTCTGTTCTAGTTCTGTTCTAGTTCTGTTCTCGTTCTGTTCTAGTTCTGTTCTAGTTCTGTTCTAGTTCTGTTCTAGTTCTGTTCTAGTTCTGTTCTAGTTCTAGTTCTGTTCAAGTTCTGTCTAGTTCTGTTCTAGTTCTATTCTAGTTCTGTTCTAGTTCTGTTCTAGTTCTAGTTCTGTTCTAGTTCTGTTCTAGTTCTGTTCTACTTAAGTTCTAGTTCAGTTCTAGTTCAGTTCTAGTTCAGTTCTAGTTCAGTTGTAGTTCAGTTGTAGTTCTGTTGTAGTTTCAGTTGTAGGTCTGTTCTAGTTCTGTTCTAGTTCTGTTCTAGTTCTGTTCTAGGTCTGTTCTAGTTCTGTTCTAGTTCTGTTCTAGTTCTGTTCTAGTTCTGTTCTAGTTCTGTTCTAGTTCAATTCTAGTTCAGTTCTAGTTCAGTTCTAGTTCAGTTCTAGTTAAATTCTAGTTCAGTTCTAGTTCTGTTCTAGTTCTGTTCTAGTTCTGTTCTAGTTCTGTTTTAGTTGTGTTCTAGTTCTGTTCTAGTTCTGTCCGAGTTCTGTTCTAGTTCTGTTCTAGTTCTGTTCTAGTTCTGTTCTAGTTCTGTTCTAGTTCTGTTCTAGTTCTGTTCTAGTTCTGTTCTAGTTCTGTTCTAGTTCTGTTCTAGTTCTGTTCTAGTTCTGTTCTAGTTCTGTTCTAGTTCTGTTCTAGTTCTGTTCTAGTTCTGTTCTAGTTCTGTTCTAGTTCTGTTCTAGTTCTGTTCTAGTTCTGTTCTAGTTCTGTTCTAGTTCTGTTCTAGTTCTGTTCTAGTTCTGTTCTAGTTCTGTTCTAGTTCTGTTCTAGTTCTGTTCTAGTTCTGTTCTAGTTATGTTCTAGTTCTGTTCTAGTTCTGTTCTAGTTCTGTTCTAGTTCTGTTCTAGTTCTGTTCTAGTTCTGTTCTAGTTATGTTCTAGTTCTGTTCTAGTTCTGTTCTAGTTCAGTTCTAGTTCAGTTCTAGTTCAGTTCTAGTTCACTTCTAGTTCACTTCTAGTTCACTTCTAGTTCAGTTCTAGTTCAGTTCTAGTTCAGTTCTAAATCAGTTCTAGTTCAGTTCTAGTTCAGTTCTAGTTCAGTTCTAGTTCAGTTCTAGTTCTGTTCTAGTTCTGTTCTAGTTCTGTTCTAGTTCTGTTCTAGTTCTGTTCTAGTTCTGTTCTAGTTAAGTTCTAGTTCAGTTCTAGTTCAGTTCTAGTTCAGTTCTAGTTCAGTTCGAGTTCAGTTCTAGTTCAGTTGTAGTTCTGTTGTAGTTCAGTTGTAGGTCTGTTCTAGTTCTGTTCTAGGTCTGTTCTAGTTCTGTTCTAGTTCTGTTCTAGTTATGTTCTAGTTCTGTTCTAGTTCTGTTCTAGTTCTGTTCTAGTTCTGTTCTAGTTCTGTTCTAGTTAAGTTCTAGTTCAGTTCTAGTTCAGTTCTAGTTCAGTTCTAGTTCAGTTCTAGTTCAGTTCTAGTTCAGTTGTAGTTCAGTTGTAGTTCTGTTGTAGTTCAGTTGTAGGTCTGTTCTAGTTCTGTTCTAGTTCTGTTCTAGTTCTGTTCTAGTGTTCTAGTTCTAGTTCTGTTCTAGTTCTGTTCTAGTTCTGTTCTAGTTCAATTCTAGTTCAGTTCTAGTTCAGTTCTAGTTCAGTTCTAGTTCAGTTCTAGTTAAATTCTAGTTCAGTTCTAGTTCAGTTCTAGTTCTGTTCTAGTTCTGTTCTAGTTCTGTTCTAGTTCTGTTCTAGTTCTGTTCTAGTTCTGTTCTAGTTCTGTTCTAGTTCTGTTTTAGTTGTGTTCTAGTTCTGTTCTAGTTCTCTTCTAGTTCTGTTCTAGTTGTTCTAGTTCTGTTCTAGTTCTGTTCTAGTTCTGTTCTAGTTCTGTTCTAGTTCTGTTCTAGTTCTGTTCTAGTTCTGTTCTAGTTCTTCTAGTTCTGTTCTAGTTCGTTCTAGTTCTGTTCTAGTTCTGTTCTAGTTCTGTTCTAGTTCTGTTCTAGTTCTGTTCTAGTTCTGTTCTAGTTCTGTTCTAGTTCTGTTCTAGTTCTGTTCTATTTCTGTTCTAGTTCTGTTCTAGTTCTGTTCTAGTTCTGTTCTAGTTCTGTTCTAGTTCTGTTCTAGTTCTGTTCTAGTTCTGTTCTAGTTCTGTTCTAGTTCTGTTCTAGTTCTGTTCTAGTTCTGTTCTAGTTCTGTTCTAGTTCTGTTCTAGTTTCTAGTTCTGTTCTAGTTCTGTTCTAGTTCTGTTCTAGTTCTGTTCTAGTTCTGTTCTAGTTCTGTTCTAGTTCAGTTCTAGTTCAGTTCTAGTTCAGTTCTAGTTCACTTCTAGTTCACTTCTAGTTCAGTTCTAGTTCAGTTCTAGTTCAGTTCTAGTTCAGTTCTAGTTCAGTTCTAGTTCAGTTCTAGTTCAGTTCTAGTTCAGTTCTAGTTCTGTTCTAGTTCTGTTCTAGTTCTGTTCTAGTTCTGTTCTAGTTCTGTTCTGTTCTAGTTCTAGTTCTGTTCTTGTTCTATTCTAGCTCTGTTCCAAAACTACTCAATTGCTCTACTTACTGAAATAACATAAATTACAGTTTAGAAATTCTCCTCAAAATCCAGACAACAAGTATTCTTTAAAATTCCACGAATTCTTTTAAATCTCTTGCGTAATCCCCTGCAACAACTTGACCCAAAGAAAGATCAATGTCATCAATTTTCGAAAAAAAGTCAATCTCAATAACAAAATTTATGAACACAATATGTTTTTTCACTACTTTCACCTGCTATTGAAACGCCCCTCAATTGATTCGAAAGATTAAAAAAAATACAATAAATTATAGTAAACGATTAAAAGGGAATAAAAGAGGGAAGACTATAGACAAATGTAACATATTGTGAGAAAAAGTGATAAGAGGGGATGGTCTCGTCATGACATCATGGAAGAGTATAAAATCAAGTAAAACTCAGTTAAACTCAGCAGGGTGCAGGATAAGTGGAAACAATAGAAAAATAGAATTATAATTGTAGTGAAATGGTTGTTAAAATGAAATGTGTTTTTTTTTTAGAAATCTAAAAACTAAATGAAAAATTAATTAGTTTTCATGCCTAAAAACAATAGATATCCTGGAGAGTGAAACAATAGAAAAAGGGATGTTTATAGGGAATGGCATTGAAGTAGGTTGTATAGGGTATTCAGCGTAAACAGAATGAAGCGGTTGAGCGTTGAAGAGGGACAATTTATGAAAATTTGTAAAAAGGTTTTCTCTAATTGGCTTCAGCTGGACAAAAAATCTATAGCAATTGGAGGGAATCGATCATTATTTGTATAGACCTGTCCCATGGTTCCACTTTAATTTGTAGTGAGTTCTTGAATCCGTTTTCAACCTTGACTCTTTATAATGTTTAATCGCCTGTCGCTTGTATTCTGTCTTCGCTGCAATAACAGTTAAGTAATAAAACAAACAATTAAATCCCAAATTCTCGGCATTAATCCTTTGTAAGACACCAGACAATTGTCTCTAAAAGATTTACACAAATCCCCAGACAATAAACAGATTTTAAAGGTGAAAATTGTTTATTTTCTTTAAGAAAAGAATAGAAACGAAACACTTAAGACAAGTTAATAAATGTCAAATTGATCGCACAAACTAAAGAAAAATCCACTACCTGCTAGACGCACCACCATACGACACTAGAGAAAAGAGAGTAAAATAGAGAACCTTCCGCACAGCGTGAGATTAAGCAGACAACTATAAAAGGCAAGAGAAAATTGAGAAACAGCATCAGTCTGCCTTCAGCCAGCAAAACAAACACATCTCTTAAAAATCTCCCAAAAATTTACATTAAATCGAAAAACTAATAGAAAAATGGCTCCCTCACAAAAGGAACATCAACAAGAACAAACTTTGGGCCAAGGATACACCCACAAGAAGTTCAACTGCGGTTATTCACACAAAAAGTTGGGTCTGCGCCTTCGGCAACGTGAGCAGGAAAATAAAGAAAATCTCTCGCAGCCACAAAATCAACAAATGAAAGTCAACAAACCTGCCACTAAAGGACTCTTCCGTCCTTATGCCTTAGATGATAACAACACCCCCAGAAAACGTAAACTTTCCCGATCATCAGAATCTTCTGAGGAGAATTATTCCACACCCATCAGTACACCTCAAACCTCACCTTTAACATATCAGCAATCACCACAATTTGGACTAACTGCTAACACCATACCCTCCCCTCAGACTTGTCCAACTCCTGCCTTGAGTCCCAATTCCTATGCCATGCGTTTGCAAAGACAACGTGCTGCCCTCTACATGCGATATCTGTCTCAAATACAACAACAACAACAAAATCCTGCTGTTCTACAAACTACAACTGGTTACCCCATGGGTTATCCCAATGTGACAGCTCCCATTTTCAATGGCTGTTAAATTTTGGATGGAAATCAATCAGAAAACCCTATTTTTAATTTGTTGTTTAAGTTTGTAACGTGATAAATGTTCTTTAGAAGAACAGTTTTAGCTTTTAAGTGTTATTTTTAAAATAGAGACAAAAGACTTATTTATTTATGGAAAACCCCCCCAAAAAATATAATGAAAAATATTTAAAAAATAAATATTCTAACGGTATTTTTATTTAAAAAACAGAAAACTTAGAGAAAAGAGAGATCGAAAAACTAAAATTTGTTATATTTTATCACTTACTCCGGGCCCCACATACTAAATTTCATGTTTATAGGTTCAATATTATAGAAAATTCAAAAAGTACCTTTCGAAGAACGGAAAAGTACCAAAAAGTCCCCTTTTTTATTTTATCACTTACTCCGGACTCCACATGCTTAATTTCATGTTTCTATGTCCAATATTACAGAAAATACAATAAGTACCTTATGAAAAACGAAAAAGTACCAAAGAAATCGCCTTTTATATTTTTTTCACATACTAATTTCTTGCTTCTAGGTTCATTATTACAGAAAATTCAAAAAGTACCCTTTGAAGAACGAAAAAGTACCAAAACATCCCCTTTTATATTTTATCATTTACTGCGGGCCCTACATGCTTAATTTTTGCCGGTTCACACAGGAGAAGTTTCCCCGTGTTTAACCGTCACTTTCATTCTTCTAGGTTCAATATTATAGAAAATTTATAAAACTGCTTTTAAAGAACAAAAAAGTATCAAAAAGTCCCTTTTTATATGTTTTCACGTACTCCGGGCCCTACATGCTAAAATTATTTGGCCTATAGGTTCTATATTATAGAAAATTCAAAAAGTACATTTTGAATTATGAAAAAGTACCAAAAAGTCACATTTTATATGTTCTTAGATAGTCCGGGCTCTAAATACTTCTTCATGCTTTTAGGTTCAATATTATAGAAAATTCCAAAAGTACCTTTTGTACAATGAAAAAGTACCAAAAAGTCCCCCTTTATGTGTTCTCACTTAATCCTGGATCTACATACTTAATAACAATTGTCGTAATTGTTATTCTTTCTTAAACAAGTAATTCCAATAACAAAATTTACCGTATGATTACGTCTATTGTTGTTGTTTGTTTATAATCTGCCGCAGCATGCACAAAAATTCTCAATTTTTGATGAAATTTTTTGAGGTTGTCTCGGATTTTTTCTCATATCGCCGTTATTTATGAACCGAGTTTGCTGATTTTAAAAAAGGAAACTTCTCGAAAGCATGTCTGACAGAATTGTTGAAGATTTGGATCCCGAAGATATCTGGGGTCTTCAGAAAATTGATTTCAACAAACATACAGACGAACAGACAGACAAACAGACATTTGAAAACAAACTTTACTAAAGATGGACAGACGGACATCGCTAAACCGACCTCGATACCTATACGGAGTTACAAATTGTATTTGTTCCTTATGCGGTCACAATTATGAACAGAAAGACAATCTTAAATATACCCTTCTCCCGAAGGTGAAGGGTAGAACTAGAACAGAACTAGAGAAGAACTAGAACAGAACTAGAACAGAACTAGAACAGAACTAGAACAGAACTAGAACAGAACTAGAACAGAACTAGAACAGAACTAGAACAGAACTAGAACAGAACTAGAACAGAACTAGAACAGGACTAGAACAGAACTAGAACAGAACTAGAACAGAACAAAACAAAACAAAACAAAACAAAACAAAACAAAACAAAACAAAACAAAACAAAACAAAACAAAACAAAACAAAACAAAACAAAACAAAACAAAACAAAACAAAACAAAACAAAACAGAACAGAACAGAACTAGAACAAAACTAGAACTAGAACAGAACTAGAACAGAACTAGAACAAAACTAGAACGGAACTAGAACAGAACTAGAACAGAACTAGAACAGAACTAGAACAGAACTAGAACTAGAACAGAACTAGAACAGAACTAGAACAGAACTAGAACAGAACTAGAACAGAACTAGAACAGAACTAGAACAGAACTAGAACAGAACTAGAACAGAACTAGAACAGAACTAGAACAGAACTAGAACAGAACTAGAACAGAACTAGAACAGAACTAGAACAGAACTAGAACAGAACTAGAACAGAACTAGAACAGAACTAGAACAGAACTAGAACAGAACTAGAACAGAACTAGAACAGAACTAAAACATAACTAAAACATAACTAGAACAGAACTAGAACAGAACTAGAACAGAACTAGAACAGAACTAGAACAGAACTAGAACAGAACTAGAACAGAACAGAACTAGAACAGAACTAGAACAGAACTAGAACAGAACTAGAACAGAACAGAACTAGAACAGAACTAGAACAGAACTAGAACAGAACTAGAACAGAACTAGAACAGAACTAGAACAGAACTAGAACAGAACTAGAACAGAACTAGAACAGAACTAGAACAGAACTAGAACAGAACTAGAACAGAACTAGAACAGAACTAGAACAGAACTAGAACAGAACTAGAACAGAACTAGAACAGAACTAGAACAGAACTAGAACAGAACTAGAACAGAACTAGAACAGAACTAGAACTAGAACAGAACTAGAACAGAACTAGAACTAGAACAGAACTAGAACAGAACTAGAACAGAACTAGAACAGAACTAGAACAGAACTAGAACAGAACTAGAACAGAACTAGAACAGAACTAGAACAGAACTAGAACAGAACTAGAACAGAACTAGAACAGAACTAGAACAGAACTAGAACAGAACTAGAACAGAACTAGAACAGAACTAGAACAGAACTAGAACAGAACTAGAACAGAACTAGAACAGATCTAGAACAGAACTAGAACAGAACTAGAACAAAACTAGAACAGAACTAGAACAAAACTAGAACAAAACTAGAACAAAACTAGAACAAAACTAGAACAAAACTGGAACAGAACTAGAACAGATCTAGAACAGAACTAGAACAGAACTAGAACAAAACTAGAACTGAACTAGACTTACAACTTAACTTACTCAAATTTAATTCTTACTATGTTGATGAAATCTCGAAAATCTTAGGATCTATTAAGTTGAATTTGTACAGCAGTTTAAACCCTCCCCTAATTTTAGTTTAACTCTAAACTACTCTATTTAATTGAGTGTATAGCATCAATTACCTAATAAATTGTTATTCATTGCAGAATCCCTATTAGAGAAATGTACGGTTTTGAAATCAGCTTTAACATTTTGTTGCCTGGAGCAATTAATGATTGTATTTTAATTATAATGAAACAAATGTTGCATTTTTCTATCACAAGATCTTTCCTAAAACAATATGAAGATTTCCGATAACAAAGAAAGATCATTAATCAAACGATCAGTTATTATTTGTACATTTTTGCTTTTCTTTTGAGAGCAATTGAAAAACTCTGGATTATGTTCATTCCTGAATCTCGAGGGATTAATAAATAACATGTTCCATTGTAATTCAGTTCTAGGTTTTATCAAGTACTGTGATTAGTTTTCAAACAAAAATGATTAAAAACCTTAGATCGCCTGTAGATATTGAAATAATTTTGAAATCGGGAAAATTTTGATATACTGTGATCACTTGAAGTTTGGAACTAGAATGGATTTTTATATAAAGAACTTAAAGTCGCATATAGATCCTTGATAAGTGCCCAACTGAGAAAACATTAAAAATCACTTTTATATTTCAATGTGTTTTTGGGATTTTCCTAATTCCGCCATCTTGTTTTCTCTCTATCTTTCATGGCATACAGCAGTTTGTTTATTCTCCTAATTAACTTTGTCCTTTAGAGATTATTTCTAACCACAAATCTATATCCTGTAACGAATTGTGTAATAAAAAAATACTTCGTCCTTAAACGTCCTTGTACTTATTTCTACGAAATGGAAAAACGTGCAATATTCTATAGAACTACAAACAATAGAGAGTCCTTAAAAATAAATCCAAAAGATATCTATTGTTTAGTTAAATCTGCTGCATAGTTCAAGAAATAACTTTGTCATTAAGCGCCAGTGCAATAAAGATTCAATAGTAAGATCGGGTCTGAATTTCTTAAGAAAAAAACATTTGTTCAACAGATTGTACAGTGTAAACATTCGGTCATAAAGGTGTTTTTCATTTTAAAATATTCTTTACAATTTTGCAAATTGTTATTTTATAATCATGTTCTCAAGAAAGGTGCAGAAAAAAGGATCCTTTTTTGATATTTACTAGTTATACTACGTGCAACTAATGTTTTATTTTCGAAAAAAATCAGGTAAAAAGATAGTTTTAGGCAAAAAGGGAATTCCCTGTCTTTAGCAGAAAATGTGCTAATCCCTTAAAGGAAAGAAAGGTCGGAGCAAGCAAGAGCTTCAGTTTATTATTAATCCCTAGAAATTAATGAATGAATATGACCATTTGTTTTCCAAGATAATGACTTGAGAAAGTATTAAAGAAAGGAAGGAAAAAATGTAGTAGTTTATTTAAATAGGATCAAAAAGTGATCGTTTGATTAATGATCTTTATTCTATATTGTTTTAGGAATTAACAAAAAAGATCATGTTAAAGAAAAAACACATTTGTTTCATTATAATTAAAATACAATCATTATTTGTTTGGGGCAAATGATTTCAAAAAGTTTTTTTAAATCTAGAGATTCTTTAATGAAAAATCAATGATCATCTGCTCTCAATTAAATAGAACACATTAGGGGTTAGATTGATGTTATAAAAAAGAGCTGTAATTGAACTACTTTAAAGTGCATAAAACGCCATTTTGTTTCGTATTCTTTAATCTTTAATAATTTGTCGAATTCTGTTTCGATTTATTGATCAAAAACTCACTTTATAGTTATAACATAAGGGCAGTCGATTGAAGATCATTTGAAATCTATCTATCGATCCTCAAAACTCATTCTCGATCGTTTACATACAATTAGAATAGAACATTCGCTTTATAGTTATAACATAATTGAAAGTCTATTGAAGATCAATTGAAATGGCTACTACCGATCCTCCAGAAGAAATCTGCGATCGTTGAAATGCAACTACTTCTAGAATAGAACAACAATTGATTTGAAATTGAGATTAAAATCTAAAGACATTGATATCCTATTCAGTCGATGGAAACTCATTTTCAATCAGCAGCGATCCTCTAAATATACTCGCGATCGTTTATATACAATTAGAATAGAAACACATTCGATGCTAAATTATGATCGAAAACATACAGCTTTATAGTTATAACATAATGGTCGATTGAAGCTCAATTATGTCACTACTGATCCTCCAGAAGAAATCCGCGATCGTTAAAAAGGAACTACTTCGACAATTGATTTCAAATATTTATAAAATTCCATAAAATATTGAACATCTATTCGGTCGATAGATAAAAATGGACTGTCTACTGAAAATCATTCTTAATCACTATCGATCCTATAAACATATTCGCGATCATTTATATACAATTAGAATAGAATCACATTCGATGCTAAATTATGATAAAAGACGGCTATAAGCTTTACATTTATAACATAATTGAAATTCTTTTGAAAATCACTGATCCTCTATAAGAAATCCGCGATCGTTGGAATTTAATTACTTTTAGAATAGAGTCAAATGAGAATAGAAATAATGAAGAATCGATTACGACTCAATTGAAATAGCTACTGATCCTCCAGAAGAAATCGGCGATCGTTGAAATGCAACTACTCTTCTAGAATAGAGCAACAATTGATTTCAAGTTGTGATTAACATCTAAACACGATTAAAATCCTATTCAGTCTATAATGAATAGTCGATGGAAGCTCATTTTCAATTACTAGCGATCCTCTAAATATATTCGCGATCGTTTATATAGACTTACAATTAGAACAGAATCACATTCTATGCTAAATTATGACAAGCTTTATGGGTCGATTGCAGCTCAATTGAAATGGCTACTGATCCTCCAGAAGAAATCTGCGATCGTTGAAATGCAACTACTACTAGAATAGAGTCGAACACTTAATACAATTGCGGAAACTATTGTACTCCTATTCGGTCTATAGACTGTCGATGGAAGCACATTTGAAGTCATTATCGATCCTCAAAACATATACGCGATCCTTTATATTCAATTACATTTAGGATAGAAGCACATGATGCCAAACTATGATAGAAACGGAGACACGATAGAAAAGAAGACACGATAGAACCACCATTTACTCTACATATAGAATGGATTGTAGCTCAATTGAAATGGCTACTGATATATTCGCGATCGTTTACTTACTGATCAATGAAATAAATCCGGAATCGTTTAAATGCAACTACAATAATATGAGTACGTAAATTGTGATCAAAATGAAAATGCGTTTGAATACTCATTCACTTTGTCAATTAATTCACTAACGATCCTCAGAAGACATCAGCGATCGTTTAAATGAAACTACAAGAATCACAATTCAGCCTAAATTATGATTAAAATTTTACGCTCATTCGCTCTATTTTATAATGTAATGGATAGTCGAAGCTTAATTGAAGTCTGTACTGATCATTAGAAGAAATACGCGATCGTTTGATTGATGCTAAATTGTGATAAAAATGCAGACACATTGAAACCCTATTCAGTCTAAATCAATTGAAGCTCTACTAAAGTCATTAATGATCCTCAAAAGAGAGTTTAATATAAGTCACCACTCGGTTAATGATCCTCATAAGAGATTCACGATTTTAAATTTAACTACAATTAGAATAGAAACACAATTAATTCTATATTGTGATTAAAATGGATACACGATTGAACCTTCCCATCTGCTCTATAGAAATAGCATAATAGACAGACAATTGAAGCTCGTTTGAGTCATCACTTACAAGAGCACAGACTACTCTATCTTGATAGAGCTCCTTTCCATAATCTGGACTGTCTCAGAGATGCGTCACTAGTAACCATGATCGGTTTTAATAGAAGCACCGACTGGTTTACACGGAGACCGATCGAATCAAGTAGTCAACGAAATTAGGAAGGGAACCCATGCTCTCAATATTAGGGAATGGCAATTCTAAAGGTATTACAATGGGCCACAAGCCTTCTAGTGAACTCGTTTACTAGCGAACAACCTAGGTAACCTAACCTAACCTTGAGTCGTCACTGATCTTTAATTCGACATATCCTCTACCCAAAAACTCAAGATATTCCATTGATCCAAAATATTTGCATCTAATTTCAACGAAACACTAACAATGGCAGTGTCTTTTGACGGTGTCTTCTCTAGTCTTCGGCGTTTAGCTTCTTCTTCCTCATTGCTAGAGTCTTCTTTTCAGATAACCTTTGGATAGCCTTCACAATAGCTAGCTTAGCTATTGACTTTTTCTCTTTTTCTTCTTGGGTTTATTCTCACTTTGTTTCAGAACAAGGTTGGCAACCGCTATCGCCAAACTACTACCATTACCCCTAAAATGGCAATACCGATACCGTTAACTTTTCATCATTTCGAAACGGTTGCCACCTTATTTCATAGGTTGATCTTATACATCAAATTATTCAACTTTCTTCTCTAAGTCCCAAATTTTATTGGTTTTGCTGTTGTCACACACCTCTCCCAACATTCGCTCTACTTCATCCTTGGTTTGAGATATGATTCAGAGTTGGATTGGATTATCAAACTGACAAACTATCAGAGCTTTTATAGTGTATATTAATATGGTATTAGATCCAAGTAGTAGCACGAAAACATCTCTATAGATCGTTGAGTCTAGAAGCAGACGCCCAGGAATCTATTCCTCTTGACAGCTAGGGCTACGATATTCGCATAGATTATGGAAACCGATTTCCACTTTATCTTTGTCATTGCAAAATTCTTTGCATTACTGAGTTTTCTTTCAACTCCCTCGGAGTACATCAATGGCAGTCGGTTGACACTTTTGCTTACGATCGCTGTGTGACACGACATATGTCTGGCGAACAGATCAATACTTACATTGAATCTTCGCTACCGAGCGACACGAGATTCTCAACCTAGCGACAGCTGTATGAACCAAAAGTTTTTTCCCAGACCGCTGTATGATGACTGCGATCAAATCAAGACTTACATTGTATCTTTACTCCCAAACGAACCGAGTCATACTCAGTCAAATCCGCGACAATCCAGCGACAGTTGTATCAATCGAAAGCTGTTCACCAGGAAAACACTATTATCCATAGTCGAACTGTTACAACAACAATATCAACACTCTGGTACTGAGTTATTTAGGCCCTGCCACAAAGTATACAGAGGTGTCACTTTTGAAACTTAATGTTATCATGATGTGAGAGAACAGATGTTCCATCCAGAGGGGATTATTAACATAAAATTATAAATTTCTTAATAATGACAATCATTGGCAATCATTTCTAAGTGAATGACCTAAGTAACCGATATTTCAATAACAAAAATCGAGCAACGAAAAAGTGTTTAAAGAATAGAAAAGAAAAACTAAAGCAAATAAGAAAAATATTAAAAAAATATAAAAGATTTATTAAGAAACTATAATATTTTCAAAAAAAACAATTAAAGAAAAACCCGGAAAGATCTTTAAAATGTAAGAATGAATAATATTTAAGAACTGGAATACAATAGGGATTAACATTAACATAAATTTCCCATTTAAATTAGTTTTTAAATGTTGGAAGGGGGAAAAATCATTGATATTAAATTTCCACAAAATGTATTTCTTACTTTTTTCTAATGCTTAATTGATGTGTTTTTCTAATAGTGATCGTACGTAAAACTAAAAAAGGTATTGTACTACTTTAGCTGTTAAAAAGCGGATTAAGAGAGCAGCAACACAACTAAATGAAAAATTAATTGGTTTCCATTGTATACATTCAACCTTTTTTCATGTTGTTACCTCCTTCTTGGGTCGGTCTCATAATACAAAACACTTCAAACAATACCCTAAATCAGCAGGTAAACGAAATATGATATTGAAAAACATGACAAGATGACACATTTCGTGTAATGGCCACATATAGAACTGAAAAAAAATCCCTTATTTATATTGGTAACCATAAAGAAAATGTTTATGACCTAAAATTGTTAAGAAATTTTCTTATTTTCAGAATCAACTAGAGCATTTTCCAGCGGTACAGGCAGAATTATACAACCTGTAAGAACAGTTTTGTTCAAAAGGTGTCATAAATTTTACGGTTAATGATAATTTATTGATGGAACAAATGACCTGCTTTGAACATGTATGAGCCTAAACTCTGCTACCTGGGCAGGGGAGGGGGAACACAGGCCACTAAGAAAAAGGGTGATTTGTTGTATAAAATCTGTGATCATCTGGAAAAACGCAACAGATTCATTTAAGACATCAATGAGTAAAGATCATTATTAAATACGCTAAACTCTAAAAAGTTTCAAAACCGTGAAGAAATTTAGTGAATTGATAATTAAAACGTTATTAACAAAAATAAAAAATGGCTCCAGCACAAACTTTGGATATTAATACACAAAATACTGATAAATATACTCACAAGAAGTTCCAAGGAAAACGCAACTATGCCCATAAGAAGTTTGGCACAAGATCAGCGAACTCTCTAAAAGAAACCGTTACCAACAACGAAGTTCTACAAAATACCAACTCTACTTTGGCCCCTAAAAGATCCACCAATGATCTCTTTAGACCCTATGCTTTGCCCGATAATACACCTCCCCGTAAAAGAAAACATTCTGAAGTACAAACGAAATTGGATGAAAAAGAAGAAAATACCATGGAATTTAAAAGATTTGCTGCCTCCTTCGCCCCGCCAACACCTTCACCCTCACCACCTATGGCATATGCAGCATACCAGCCCCATTTTCTGCAGCCCTCACCTTTATTCTTTAATCCCAATTATCGTCTACAGCAACAACACTATCAATTTAATCCCCAAACTTTTGCCTTAATTTTACAAAAGCAACGGGCCGCTCTCTGTATGGGTGAGATTTTGAAACGGCAAGCTAATCTTAATTTGTACAATCTAAAGGGACAATAAGGCCTGCAAAGAAACCCTTTAGGGAAAGTCTCTAAGCCACCTTCCTTGGAAAGTATTGAAAACAGCAATTGTGATAACTTAACAAAAATATTAAAATAACCTCAACCAGTGATTTTTATTATAATTTTTTCTTTTTATATGTAATTGTGTATAAATTAAAACATTTTTTAAAAATATTATTTTTTACTTAAATTTAAGTTTTTTTATTAGTTTTAAGCAAATTTTCTTAAACAAATTTTTTGTAATAATTGTATATATTTTTTAAGAAACAATTGAAATATTTATTAAATAATTTGGTTTGGACGAATTTACAAACAAAAAATTTAAATTGTAAATGTTTTTTTTTTTTTTTTTTTTTTTTTTTGTTTTGTTTAAAATGAAATTATAAACAAATTCAGCTAGCTGAATAGCTAATAAATAAAGCACATATAAAAACTTATAAAAACTTATATTAAGTTATATTATGCACTAACAAACTAATTCAGCTAGCTGGATAGCAATTATAAAGCAATTTTTTATAATATAAATTAATACTCAGCTATATTATGTAATGAGAACTTAATTCAGCTAGCTGAATAGCAAAACTAAAGCAAAATTTATAATATAAATTCATATTCAGCTATATTATGTTATAAAAAACTAAATAGCTAGCTTAATAGCAAAAACAAATTACATGTATAACAGAAATTCATATTCAGCTGATTTAATAAGAAACTAATGCAGTTGCTGAATAGCAAAAAAATGTAATTTCTATTAAAAAACATAAATTTTAAGTATGTAACATCTTAAAACTAATTCAGCTAGCTTAATAGCAAAAACAGTCTAGTCTGTAGCCTAGGCTATAGTCTAGGATCTAACCTAATCTATAGTATAGTCTAGTATATGAACTGGTCTATAGTTTAGTCTATAGTCTAGTCTGTAGTCTAGTCTAGTCCGTAGTCTAGTCTATAGCCAAGTCTATAGTCTAGTCTATAGTCTAGTCTATAGTCTAGTCTATAGTCTAGTCTATAGTCTAGTCTATAGCTTGGTCTATAGTCTAGTCTATAGCTTGGTCTATAGTCTAGTCTATAGCTTGGTCTTTAGTCTAGTCTATAGTCTAGTCTATAGCTTGGTCTATAGTCTAGTCTATAGTCTAGTCTATAGTCTAGTCTATAGTCTAGTCTATAGTCTAGTCTATAGTCTAGTCTATAGCTTGGTCTATAGTCTAGTCTATAGCTTGGTCTATAGTCTAGTCTATAGCTTGGTCTTTAGTCTAGTCTATAGTCTAGTCTATAGCTGGTCTATAGTCTAGTCTATAGTCTAGTCTATAGTCTAGTCTATAGTCTAGTCTATAGTCTAGTCTATAGTCTAGTCTATAGTCTAGTCTATAGTCTAGTCTATAGTCTAGTCTATAGTCTAGTCTATAGTCTAGTCTATAGTCTAGTCTATAATCTAGTCTATATTCTAGTCTATAGTCTAGTCTAGACTATAGTCTAGTCTATAGTCTAGTCTATAGCCTAGTCTATAGTCTAGTCTATAGTCTAGTCTATAGTCTAGTCTATAGTCTAGTCTATAGTCTAGTCTATAGTCTAGTCTATAGTCTAGTCTATAGTCTAGTCTATAGTCTAGTCTATAGTCTAGTCTATAGTCTAGTCTATAGTCTAGTCTATAGTCTAGTCTATAGTCTAGTCTATAGTCTAGTCTATATTCTAGTTTATAGTCTAGTCTACAGTCTAGTCTATAGTCTAGTCTACAGTCTAGTCTATAGTCTAGTCTATAGTCTAGTCTATAGTCTAGTCTATAGTCTAGTCTATAGTCTAGTCTATAGTCTAGTCTATAGTCTAGTCTATAGTCTAGTCTATAGTCTAGTCTATAGTCTAGTCTATAGTCTAGTCTATAGTCTAGTCTATAGTCTAGTCTATAGTCTAGTCTATAGTCTAGTCTATAGTCTAGTCTATAGTCTAGTCTATAGTCTAGTCTATAGTCTAGTCTATAGTCTAGTCTATAGTCTAGTCTATAGTCTAGTCTATAGTCTAGTCTATAGTCTAGTCTATAGTCTAGTCTATAGTCTAGTCTATAGTCTAGTCTATAGTCTAGTCTATAGTCTAGTCTATAGTCTAGTCTATAGTCTAGTCTATAGTCTAGTCTATAGTCTAGTCTATAGTCTAGTCTATAGTCTAGTCTATAGTCTAGTCTATAGTCTAGTCTATAGTCTAGTCTATAGTCTAGTCTATAGTCTAGTCTATAGTCTAGTCTATAGTCTAGTCTATAGTCTAGTCTATAGTCTAGTCTATAGTCTAGTCTATAGTCTAGTCTATAGTCTAGTCTATAGTCTAGTCTATAGTCTAGTCTATAGTCTAGTCTATAGTCTAGTCTATAGTCTAGTCTATAGTCTAGTCTATAGTCTAGTCTATAGTCTAGTCTTAGTCTAGTCTATAGTCTAGTCTATAGTCTAGTCTAGTCTATAGTCTAGTCTATAGTCTAGTCTAGTCTAGTCTAGTAGTCTATAGTCTAGTCTATAGTCTAGTCTAATCTATAGTCTAGTCTATAGTCTAGTCTATAGTTTAGTCTAGTCTAGTCTAGTCTAGTCTATTCTAGTTATAGTCTAGTCTATAGTCTAGTCTATAGCCTAGTCTATAGTCTAGTCTATAGTCTAGTCTATAGTCTAGTCTATAGTCTAGTCTATAGTCTACTCTATAGTCTAGTCTATAGTCTAGTCTATAGTCTAGTCTATAGTCTAGTCTATAGTCTAGTCTATAGTCTAGTCTATCTAGTCTATAGTCTAGTCTATAGTCTAGTAGTCTATATCGTCTAGTCTATAGTCTAGTCTATAGTCTAGTCTATAGTCTTGTCTATAGTCTAGTCTATTATATGGTCTAGTCTATAGTGTAGTCTATGGTCTAGTCTATAGTCAAGTCTAGTCTATATAATCTAGTCTATAATAGTTTAGTCTATAGTCTAGTCTATAGTTTAGTCTATTGTCTAGGCTATAGTCTAATATAATCTATAGTCTGTTCTAGTCTTTTCTATAGGTTAGCGGAATAGTTTTATTTAAGAATTCTACTCGATTATTGCATTAATTTATTGCTCTGCCTTTGCAATTGCTGCAGGAAATCATTTCCAAGTGCCTTAAAGTATGCTTTAATTTTCAAAATTGACATAAAATTAGCGCCATCTATTGTACACATTGATCTCGTTTCTGTTTTGCATAAAGTGTATTTCCTCGGGTGGCAGCACAGCCGCAAATTTTCGACCACACTATTGCAAACGATCTGGCAACACCCGATTTTTCTTTGAATTTAACCAGTGTTGCCAGATTGGGAATGTTAGTTGGGTGCGAAATTTTAGCCTGAGATGCCACCCTGTAAAATTTGAATTTTGTAAAAATGAAATGAGGTTAGTGCGAACAATAGATGGCGCTAAATTTATATTAATTGTGAAAATTAAAGCATACTTTAAGGCGCTTTCAGAATTTGACTTTCTGGTACAATTGCAAGTGCAGAGCAATTAATTAATGCAATAATCCAGTAGAATCAGAACTATTGGATTTTAAAATTAATTTTGTAAGTAAATACAATTGCTAAGTAGTGAAATAATGCAAAAAAATGAAGGAAATTTGCATTTATAAAAGTAAAATTCAAGTAAAAAAATTTAAACAATTTTAAAAGCATATATCTGCTGAATTACTAATTTGTCTAGCTGAATTTAACACAAAAATGGCTTTTATAATAAATCTTGTTTTTTTTTACAATTCAGCTAGCTGAATTAGTTTTTAAACACATTATACAGATGTTTATTATAAAAATTTATTGCTGAATTAGTTTATAAACACTAAATTTAACCGAATATTGTTGGGTTTTTTAATTCAGCTAGCTGAATTTGTTTTAAAACGAATGAAATAGCTGAAAATGTAAA
>NW_023994220.1:302500-360000 GCF_015586225.1 Lucilia sericata | reverse complement strand
AAACGCCGCAAAATGTTGCACTCAGTTGGGTTTACTTATGTCAAATACTTGGAAGCACTGGCTTATCAGGGTTGTATTTGTGTATAAAGTGTATGAAGGTTTGAAAGTATGAAGACTTTAGAAATCCTACGGGGTTGTCATACACGCCAGTGTATTTATTAAATACCCTGAAACGACATGTTTGATGTTTGGCCATGTCGCTTGAAGACGTTTTTGGCGCGAAATGTCATCAGCGGCAGGATAAATTGCCGCGACAAAAATACAGCGAATTCATCGCAGCGAAAAAAATGCACCACTTACAAAGTGTGTATTGGAAGTGGGAACTTTTTTATATTTTTTTACATGTCAAAAGTACAAAGTAGCAATTTAGAAAGTCGTATATACTTTTTTTTTTTGAAAAATGTGGCAAAAATGAAGACAAAACATAAATAAAAAGTCTATTTAAGAATATTTTTAACGAAAAATTACAGTTATATAGACTTTTTCCTTGAGAAGTTTTGAAAAATTCCAAAAATTGGATTTTTTAGTTTTTTTTACTATACTATCCACACAAGGGGCCGGGGTTATTGAAACCCTTTATTATGAACATATTTTCAAAAACTATAAATACATATATCTTCTTAGAAATTTTTAAAGATAACTTAAATTTTTTCCCAAAAATTAGCGAAAAATCTTCATAATAAGATTATAAGCACATTTGTTGTTAATTAAACAAAAAATTGGAGAAAATCGGGAAATATTTTGAGCCACACTTAGCAAAAAACTAACCTAGGGTGGGTGAGAAAGTTTAATTTTAATTTTCAAATGTGAATATCACCTAAGCTTCTTCTTTTTTTTAATCGGTCCACAAACGAAGAAATAGGATCGTTTTAAAAATTGTACATTGCCGAGGTGAATTACTTTGCGGACCTCTGGCCGCTCCCTCGGTAGGCCTATGAGGTTCAAGTTCAGAACTTAAACTCCACAACAGCTCTCTCCACATTCAATTTCGGACTAACAGCTTAGAAGTTACAGAATTATATCCCTCTATTTTTTTTTTGATACCACTGTGCGTCCATTATGAATTTGTTGATTAACATTTTTTAATATAAAATAGATTTTGAAATTAAATTTTAAACTTTAACTACAAAGGAATACAGTTAAATGTTGCCATTCCTAATATTTATTCACTTATTACCAGGCAAATATATATTTTTTTAATTAAAATCTATATAAAACTTTCAATTTTTTGTTTGAAATTCATTTTAAGTTCTTTTTTTTAGGAAATCTTAAATTACCCGTTTAAATATAAAAAATAGATCTGGCAACTTTAATTTTACTTTTACAATACAAACAAAAAACCGTTAATTTTTTTCTTGGTGTTTGTATTTCCTTGTCATTCGTTGACATTTCATTTAATATACACGCCTTGCCAACTTAATTAATAAAATTCTCTTTCTTCTTTCAGTTCTTTCTCTCAGTGTTTTTCATACTCTGGTTGATTCATTTGTTTATCCTTTGAAGTAATGTATTAAAAATCGTGAAAAAATCCTTGAAATTTGCAAAAATTAAAGCCTTTTTTTAAAAGGCTGCCATTAAAAGTAAGTATTTATGTGAGAAATTATGAAATAAACAATAATTGCTAATTAAAGAAGAAATGAAAGCAAAAAACATGAAAGCTTTTAAAAATTTTACACACAATTTGCAACATATACATACAACAATGATGACCTGCGCCTTTTTCCAACAATATAGTTCATGGTATTCTTTTTTTCACATCTTTTTTCTTAGTAGAAGGACGTCAGACAACGAATAAGTATAAAAATTTAAAACACAAATACCCAACATTGGAGTGCAAGTAGAAAAAAAGGAAAGAATTATAAATTTTTAACAAAGACTTGGGGAAAAACACCACCAGGCAGACACAGGGGGCCATTATTGTTTGTGCCAGAAGGTGGTAGAGAAAGTTTTTCAAGTTTTAATCTAATTTATTGGACGTGGGTAGTGTGACAAAAAAGGTGTCTTAAAACATGTCTGGAGAAGAAACGTCAGCAGATCGCAATGTGGAAATATGGAAAATAAAGAAATTAATCAAAAGTCTGGAAATGGCTCGTGGGTAAGTGGTCAAATCGAATTGTGCAATAAGTCAAACAAACAGAAAGAAGGTTAGAATTCGCCATATGTTGTTAATTAATAAAAAACTGCTTGTTGGGTTTTTGTTTTCCTTAGCAATGGCACTAGCATGATTTCTTTAATTATTCCACCCAAGGATCAAATATCCAGAGTTAGTAAAATGTTGGCCGATGAGTTTGGCACCGCCTCCAACATTAAATCGCGTGTTAATCGTCTCTCTGTCTTGGGTGCCATCACCTCGGTCCAACATAGACTTAAACTGTATACCAAAGGTATTTATTTGCTGCCTGTATTCCCAAAAAAAGTTAATTTTTAATTTTCTCTACAACTTCTAATAAATAGTGCCTCCCAATGGTTTGGTCATCTACTGCGGTACTATTGTCACCGAAGAGGGTAAAGAGAAAAAGGTTAATATCGATTTTGAGCCCTTTAAACCCATAAATACCTCGTTGTATTTGTGTGACAATAAATTTCACACTGAAGCGCTGACCGCCCTTTTGGCCGATGACAATAAATTCGGTTTTATTGTTATGGACGGTAATGGTGCCCTATTTGGCACCCTACAAGGCAACACCCGTGAAGTTTTGCACAAATTTACCGTTGATCTGCCGAAGAAACATGGTCGTGGTGGTCAGTCAGCCCTGCGTTTCGCTCGTCTACGTATGGAGAAACGTCACAACTATGTGCGTAAGGTGGCCGAGGTGGCCACTCAATTGTTTATAACAAATGATAAGCCCAACATAGCGGGTCTTATACTGGCGGGTAGTGCAGATTTTAAAACGGAACTCAGTCAATCTGATATGTTTGATCCGGTAGGTTGTATTTGTTTTCCTACCCCCAATCTTAATAGTTATTATTCCCTTCATTTTAGCGCCTACAATCCAAAGTCATTAAACTGGTTGATGTTTCTTATGGCGGTGAGAATGGTTTCAATCAGGCTATCGAATTGGCTGCTGAGTCCTTACAAAATGTTAAATTTATTCAGGAAAAGAAACTTATAGGTCGCTATTTTGATGAGATTTCTCAGGTTTGTTATGCATAAAATACTTTTCGTAAATATGTATTGTAATTGAGAAATTCTTTTTCCAGGACACTGGCAAATATTGTTTTGGCGTTGAGGATACTTTACGCGCCTTAGAACTGGGCTCGGTGGAGACTTTAATATGTTGGGAGAATTTGGATATACAACGTTATGTTTTGAAAAATCATGCCAATTCAACATCAACCACGGTATTGCATTTAACGCCGGAACAGGAAAAGGATAAATCGCATTTTACTGATAAAGAGGTAAAATTTTTTTTTTTTTTATAAATTTAAATTTTTTATTAAAATTTTAAATATTCATAAATTTAAAAATTTTTCATAAATTAAAAAAAAAAATTATTTTGAAATATTTTTTTTAATTTTAATTTTTTTTAAATTTTGAAATTATTCGATTTTGTTTTCTTTTTAGACTGGTGTAGAAATGGAATTAATTGAATCTCAGCCTCTGCTAGAATGGCTGGCGAACAATTATAAAATGTTTGGTGCCACTCTCGAAATAATCACTGACAAATCTCAAGAGGGCAGTCAATTTGTAAGAGGCTTTGGTGGCATTGGTGGTAAGTTTAGCTTAAATTATTTAGTATATCTTCCTTTAACCACAGTAGGCTAGTTTTAAAGTAATATTTAATTAAATAAATAAAACTAAATTATGCTTTAAATTTCCTTTCTTTTTTTCTACTCTCTCCCCTTATATTTTACTTTAATGCTTATTTCTTTTTGTTATTAAAACTTAATTATGGCTTTTTTCTAAAAATGTGTGTGTTTTTGGGTTTCCTTTTATAACAACAAAAGGTATTTTACGCTATAAAGTTGATTTTCAGTCCCTACAAGCTGATGAGCCTTTGGAGGATGTTGATCTTGATGATTATTAAATTTGTTATTATCATACAATTATATATATTTTTTCCAGCATTTTTCATATTTCAAGAAATGTAACTGAAAACCAAACAAAGAAGCAGCTTGTTCATCTCACATTAAAAATTTATAAAAAGAATAATAATTGAAAAAGAAATGAAGAAAAAAAAGTACTTTAACAATTGTCATTACTATATATATATTTAAACCCTATAAAAAAACGTAAATATATGGTGGCTAGTAGTTTATAAACAATTTTTAACAAATTCCTAGTAATATATGCTAGTGATTGTCGTTTTATAATAATTTCTTAACATTTCTTCTTAACTTAAAAAAGTATGTATTTGTGTAATTTTTAGTTTTAAATTTTTAAATATTTAACTTTTAAAACGTACACGCTGCTAACCACGTAGTATGAGTAATACAAACAAAAAAAATGAATAACGTAATAAAAAATTGAATTGAATTGAAATACTAAAAATTGCTTAATTAATTATTTGTTTTAAAACAGGATTTTGATTTAATGTAAATATTACTAATTTCTTTTAAGTTTTTTTTTTCTTTTTATTTCTTTTCATTTAAAAAATTCTTATTCTCTTCCTTTAGGTATTTTACGTTACAAGGTGGATTTCCAGAGTATGCAACTTGACGAATTGGATAATGAGGATTTCGATTTAGCTGATTATTAGTTAATTTTCTTTAAACTTACTTACGACAATTGCTTTTATTTATTTATATATACATATATACTTACCGACATACCAATTGCATTGCCTTAACGACTACATTAACTACAACAACTGATGTTATATTTAATATAATATTTACTTTCCTTAAGTAACCTTTAAATGTGTCAAAACACCAAGAATTTATTAACAGTTCAACTGCATAATATTCTGTTAATTCCTGTTTTTGACTTCTTTCTTCTATGAAGTATTATTTAATTTAGTAATAAATTCTACTAAAAATAGAATTTAAATTATTTATTGTATATTTTAAGTTCGATGAGTATTGAAACAAAGAAAATGTTACTTTGTTTCTCAATATTAAATCAACGAATAATTAAGAGATTTTAAATATAAAACAAATAATTAAATATTATTTATTACAATGTTTCAATTTTTATAAAAAACCACAACCGCTTAATTTTACGGGCGATCTATTTTTCTCACTATTTTTTATTAATCGGCAAATTTTTCACTATGTTCTTAAATAATCCTAATAGCTTTCGCTATTCACTTCACATTTCACTTTGTATTAATTTTTCACTGAGTTTTAAGTGAACATGAGACATTTCATTTTTCACACTTTGTTCATGTTATATTTTGTTATGAAAGAATACCAAGTGGGTCCAATTTTCATCCTGTTATAAACGAACAAGAGGCGGTTCATTTTTCAAACCGTTCTAAGTGAACCCGAGGAGATTTAGATAGATAGATAGATAGATAGATAGATTGATAGATAGATAGATAGATAGATAGATAGATAGATAGATAGATAGATAGATAGATAGATAGATAGATAGATAGATAGATAGATAGATAGATAGATAGATGATAGATAGATAGAGATAGATAGATAGATAGCTAGATAGATAGATAGATAGATAGATAGATATATAGATAGATAGATAGATAGATAGAAAGATAGATTGATAGATAGATAGATAGATTTTTTTCTTACAGGTATTTTTACAAAGGGGTCAACATGGACCCAAGTGAAGCCGAAATTGGCTACCTGTGAAAACCTAACCTAGATAGATAGATAGATAGATGGATAGATAGATATATAGGTAGATAGATAGATAGATAGATAGATAGATAGATAGATAGATAGATAGATAGATAGATAGATAGAGATAGATAGATAGATAGATAGACAGATAGATAGATAGAAGATAGATAGATAGATAGATGATAGATAGATAGATAGATAGATAGATAGATAGATATATAGGTAGATATATAGGTAGATAGATAGATAGATAGATAGATAGATAGATAGATAGATAGATAGATAGATAGATAGATAGATAGATAGAAAGATAGGTTGATAGATAGATAGATAGATAGATAGATAGATAGATATATAGATAGATAGATAGATAGATAGATAGATAGATAGATAGATAGATAGATAGATAGATTTTTTTCTTACAGGTATTTTTACAAAGGGGTCAACATGGACCCAAGTGAAGCCGAAATTGGCTACCTGTGAAAACCTAACCTAACCTAGAGATAGATAGATAGATGATAGATATAGATAGATAGATAGATAGATAGATAGATAGATAGATAGATGATAGATAGATAGATAGATAGATGGATAGATAGATATAGATGATAGATAGATAGATCGCTCGCTCGCTCGCTCGCTCGCTCGCTCCTCGCTGCTCGCTCGCTCGCTCGCTCGCTCGCTAGCTCGCTCGCTCGCTGCTCGTCGCTCGCTCGCCCGCTCGCCCTGCTCGCTCGCTCTCGCTCGCTCGCTCGCTCGCTCGCTCTCGCTCGCTCGCTCGCTCGCTCTCTCTCGCTCGCTCGCTCGCTCGCTCGCTCGCTAGTTAATCACTTATTTAGTTATTTGGTTGGTTAGTTGGTTAATTTGTTTGTTAATTAGTTAGTTAATTGTGAGATAGTTAATAACTTAGTACTTAAACTTTTATTTCATTAATTGATTAACACTTATCTTAAACTACTTTACAAATTCGACAAAAAAAAGGGGCGGCCTTCCACCTTTACATAAAATCCATAATTTCCACATTATCCGCTGTATTATCATCCGAATCGAATGTAAATCCTTTGCTAGGGCCAAAATCTAAAAAGTCTGCTGTCTCATTGCTTGCTTTAGCTTTTGGTGTTACATTTGAAGTCCAAAATTCGTCTTCGTTATCCTTGAAAAAGGCTTCGAAATCATCTTTTAAATATGACTTCTTACCTAACTTTACTGATGATTTCTTTGGCGAAACTTCGACAGATGAAGAAGTTAATTCATCATTTAATACTATTTTCGTTGTATTTAATATGTCTTTAATGTTAGTATGTGATGAGAGTGAAGTTGAGGAGTTTCCCGACAGTTTAGAGCTGCTGGGCGTATCATCTAAGACATTTACCTTGTCATTTGATGAGCGCGAGTGTGACGACATGTTTGTTGATTGTTTAGAGCTGCTGCTCGTTATCTCTGAAACATTGACCTTATCTTCTATTGCGGTAATTTCCTGCATAGGAAATGGTGCTTTAAATACAATACATTCTTGTATTTCTATTAAGGGCTGTTGTTTATCAGCCACAGTTTTCACCGCACACTTCAACGGCTCGCTTATCTGAATAGTTTCCTTTTCTGTCGGTGTTAATAAATCAATTGTTTCAATTTCGTTCATTTCTTGTAAATTTTCTTCTTTTTCTGTAGTTTTTTGCTCTACGACTTGTTGTTTCAATTCTTCATATTCCGATTCGGTTTCAGTCTCTGGTTCGGTTTCTGTTTCTAGCTCAGTTTCCATTTCTTGTTGAGGATACTCATGGAATTCTTCTAGCGGCATTTTAAAACTTACATTTTTATTTTGTTTGTTAGTAGTTGTTTGATCGTAAGTGGTGTTGTGTAATATAGTTTTTTTCAAAGTCGTTTTATTTTCTTTGGGTTGATTAAAAATCATTAAAATTTCTTCCAGTGAAGGCAAGTTGGGTATGACCAATTTCGGCACATCAATATTTTTTGTAGATTCCGGGCAAATTTTTGGGAGAAAAGAGTTGGAACTGGAAGTTATATTGGGGTTAAAGGACTATAATTGAAATGTTGAAAAGTTTAGCATCAAAATATGTGATAATTCATGTTCTGGGAGAATCTTTACTTACCTTTAGTTGCTTATCATCCAGCTGCTTAAGCAACAATAACTTTTCTTGCCTCAAGCCTTCTATATACGTTTTATATTTGTTCAATTTATCCAACTTGGAACAGAAAACAAAAAAAATAATAATAAAAAATCGCCATAAACCCTTCAACCACACTCACCTTTTTGTTTAAGGCTTCTATTTCTTTGGCTTCTTGTATTAATGAAACAATTAATACATTTCTCTTATCTTTAGCCTGCAATAACTTCTCCATACTTTCTTTATCAGATAACCGCATAGCGTCTAGTTCTTTTCGCGCCTCCTGCTCAGCCTCACGATTAGCAATTTCAGCTTGACGATATTTTCTTACAATATGTCTTTGTTCCATTTTCTCATACCATTCTTGGGTGTGTGACATAGCATCCTGTATGGGCTGAGATTCTTTAAGAAATTTCCCCTCCATTTCCATATGATGACATTTCACAATTTTGCCAAAGTCTATTTGCTTTAGAAGACTATTCAATTCAAGAGTTTGTTGAAAAATGCCCATGGAGATTTGATCGCAAGTTTCTACAGCTTGTTGGTTGGAAGTAACGGTTTGCAGATTATGCTGTTCGATTTGTAATCGTACATATTCTCGGTCACATTCTATTTGTATTTGCCAATTATAAAAATTTTGCACTTCTTTATATCCAACCTCAAAAAATTTTAACTTACCCTCTATATCCCTTTCATGTTTAAGATTTTCTCGATTTAGTTGCTCAATTTCCTGGCACATTTTCTTAAACTCATCATCCTCATCGCAGAAATTTTTTATAAATTCGAAAATTGCATGTAAATAACTCATATTTTAAAGATTTTCTTGAAAAACAGAAAAATTAACGTTGAAATGCTAAGGAATGTAGAATAACGGTATATTTGTGATATGTTTAGAAAGTGTTACCATATTTTTTTTTCTCAAAACAACTCTGTCTAATTTTCTTTGACAGCTTATAACTCACTGTGCATTAATAGCTTTTGTTTACATTATTAATTGTTTATATCCCAAGCAAAAAAGAAAAATATTAATCTATTTCTTTATAAGTGCAAACAATTAAGAAATTATAACAGAAAAATGGATTTTAATATAAATTTATCAACTTTACAACAACAATGCCGTATTTGTTTACAAAATGGCCATGTAAATATATGGAATTGTAAAGTTTCTTTAACAGAGGAAGAAAATTCCTTGAATATGGAGGATTCCGTGGAAAAAACCTTTTTGGAACTAATGGACATATTTTACAATAGTCAAGTAAGTTTTAAATTTAAAATAAAATTTGTATAGTAAGTTTATTATTATTTTTTAGGATTTATTAAATTTAACCGATGAATTTCCTTTGCTCTGCTGGCAATGTCTGGAGGATTTAAAATATTGTTATATTTTCTATGAAAAACTTAAATTAGCCAATATACAATTAAAAAATCTTTATCAGGAATCGTTAAATCAATGTATTGAAGAAGAACATCTTTTAGAAGTGGTGGAAGAAAAAGATTTGCCGGAATTTGAAGCCACTACAGAAGTAAAACCTACAGAAATGTTAGCTCAGGATAAACACATACTTCTCCAAGAAATAACTCCCAACACTGAAGAAAATCAACTAATAACTTTCCACAAAACCAAACGTTCGCAACATATTGCTTTAAATAAAAATGATTCCTTTATTGTAACACAATTTATACCCGAAACACTAGAGGCAAATGAAAGGAAGCTATCATCAACCAAAGAAGATGAGGAAGAGTGTCCTGCCTCTCAAAATCTATTAACAGTTAATTTAAAAGCTGTTGAAGTTAGAGATGTAAAGAATTTAGAAAATCTTGAAACTTCTCAGCAGCCGCAAACAGATTTTACCGAACCTGCTGTCTATATATGTCAATATTGTCCTCAAGCTTTTGCCAAATCCGACTATCTTAAAACACACATACAAAAATCTCATGTTTGTAAATTTTGTACCCAAACATTTAGCATAACAGAGGAACTCTTCAAACATATACGTGAGATACATACCGAACATAAATGCGCCATTTGCCACAAGTTGCTAAGTTCTCATACAAATTTGAGACATCATATTAAAAGAGTACATCGCATAAAGCTACCCGCCAAAGTGACGTTACTTGATTTTATCAAATCTACAAATTTGGAAGGAAATGTGCAGGAAAATGAGGACGAATTGGTTTCAAATGAAATGGATTTTGATACACAATATATTTGGCAGAACGATGATTGTATAGAATTAGTTAGTGAAAATAATATTATAGAAATGAGTTAGAAATTACATTTTCATAAAATTTTAAAGTGAATATTTACTTTATAATAAAATTAATTTATTGGACTTAAACCTCTGTTGATTACTCTATTTTTTAAGTTATTTCTAATAAATCAATTACTTGTAAAACTTAAAATTTTTAAGAAACTATGACGTTTTGTGCTTTTTCTTTTTATTTCATTTTACTGGTATCTGTGTTTATTTTTTTGGATTCAGCTCTTGTAACCATTAATTTGTCACATTTTGGAGTCTTTTACTTTTCGGGTTTTATTCACTCTCTGGCTGCCAAAACTTTAATGAATTTTCTGTTACAATTCGACCTTTTTCATATGAATCGCCTCCTTCCAGATACATGGGTGTAAATTCCCGGTATGCCAAACATACACGTCTCTCTAAAACATCTTCACGTAAAACAGAATGTTCAAATTGATAGCGCGCCGGGCCATATAAAACGATTAGGGACAAACTGAGAAATAAAATAAGAAAACATAAACAACTTTTTGAGTTAAACAGCTGAGCTAAAGTCTAGACTCTTTATGCTGCAGTAAGATCTAGTTTTAAAGTCTAAATATGGTCTGGACTATGGTTTGGTCTTTAGTCCGGATCATAATTTAGTCTATAATCTAAGTAGAAGCTTAGTTGAGTCGTCTTTTTACTTTTAAACATATTCCATTATATTATAAACTCACTTTGGCATAATTATCCTTATGACTTTGTCTTTAAATAATTGCAATTCTTCTGCTAACAATAAAGGCTTTAATAACTCGTTCTCATACTTAGTTACCAAATCCAAATTATATTTACTAATCTCCGCCAAAGGTTTCTCTAACGCATCTTTATATAAAGTTAAAGATAAAACAGAATCGCCCAAACAATTAACCGTCACTACACGTTCTCCCCATATCCAGCAATCATCTATGTGAGGATCTATCGAAGCTCCTTTTGTTGGATCGTATTCCAAAGAACATTGTTCTATAGTCTGGAAATCCTTTAGCAATTCTTCATGTTTAAATTTATCCTGTATGAAGCGGGTGGTTTGGGGAAATCCTTTAAATAAACCATTTTGTAATTTTCTTTTCTTAAAGTTTGTTTTTGGTCCATAATTTTGTTTACGTCTTCCACTTTGAGATATACACCATGGCAGCTCATCTAATCTTTGCATAATTTCTTCTCCTTCGGTGAGAGTGAGAAAATCAGCTTTAACATATATTCCTGGTAATGCTAAACCTTCGGCCTGATTATGCTGAGGGTGTTCTGTTTGTACCTTTTGACAATTCCAACCGGGATATAAACATCCACACTTGATGCACCAAGACCAGGCCTCTAATTTTTGCAATTCTTGTTGGAGATTAGGTTTTTCGATATTAAACTCGGATTCACATTTTAGACAGGTTCTTACACCTTTGCAGCCGCAAGGTCTTAAAGTATTCATTGTTTTTTTAGTTTGGAACCGGTTAGTTTTATTTGAGAAATCTCAGTTTTTGTGGGTTCTAGGAGTATCCAATGTTTACAGTTTTGTTTTTGTTGTGAAATTGTCAAAAACAGCTGTTTGTTTTTTGCTTTTGTTGTTTTTTTGCTATAATAATAAGAAATAGTGTTGCCAGTTTATGTTAAATAAATACCGGTAGTTATGGCTCATTACAGTTTGATTACAATTGTAAAAAGCGGTGAAATGTCTCACATAAGAGCTGCCAGATTATTGATAAGGTTTTAACGGTAAATAAGAGATTTTCTATGCAGCTTCACACCATTTTCTTAGTTTCCGTGTCCTTTTAAATAATACATACTTTCAAATTTATACCACTTTTTTCATGCTTTATTATAATATATTTTTTGTAGTTTTATATTCAATATTACATCCATTTAATACGTATGATTTGTTTTTTTTTTATTTTACATTTAGCTGGTTTTTTTTTTTGGAATTTAGAACCTTTTAAAGGATTTGTTTTGTTAGGCTTTAGCAATTGTTTTTTTTTTAATTTTTGGCTTGAAATTATAGATATTTTTGTGTATAAAAAAGAACTTAAAATTAATAAATATAAAGTAAACATAATACATTTAATAAAAAATTAAGGATAAATATATACTGTTAATTTCCTTCAGAATGTGTTAGTTACGTGTAAAAGTTTGATTGAACCTTGGGGCAGCTTGGAGACCTTTAGAGATAATACCGCCTTAGAGTTTTTATATTAAGGGTTAAACAACAACAGCTCCAGCCTCTGAACGGCTAACGGGCAAGTCAGGGCAATTCTTCCAAGTGTCTGTCAGTGGATCATAACATTCCACGGCGCTTATAGTGACTTGGGCGCGATAGAAAGTGGCCTCGCAGGGCTGGAAGAGGAGAATTATTAATATTTGTATCTATTATCTATCTATCTATCTATCTATCTATCTATCTATCTATCTATCTATCTATCTATCTATCTATCTATCTATCTATCTATCTATCTATCTATCTATCTATCTATCTATCTATCTATCTATCTATCTATCTATATCTATCTATCTATCTATCTATCTATCTATCTATCTATCTATCTATCTATCTATCTATCTATCTATCTATCTATCTATCTATCTATCTATCTATCTATCTATCTATCTATCTATCTATCTATCTATCTATCTATCTATCTATCTATCTATCTATCTATCTATCTATCTATCTATCTATCTATCTATCTATCTATCTATCTATCTATCTATCTATCTATCTATCTATCTATCTATCTATCTATCTATCTATCTATCTATCTATCTATCTATCTATCTATCTATCTATCTATCTATCTATCTATCTATCTATCTATCTATCTATCTATCTATCTATCTATCTATCTATCTATCTATCTATCTATCTATCTATCTATCTATCTATCTATCTATCTATCTATCTATCTATCTATCTATCTATCTATCTATCTATCTATCTATCTATCTATCTAGCTATCTATCTATCTATCTATCTATCTATCTATCTATCTATCTATCTATCTATCTATCTATCTAACTTATTTTTTACCTGATCTCCTCCTGCAACATACAGTAAACCATCTGCCGCAGCTACGGCGGGTATTGCGCGGGGTACTGACATAGCGCATACCGTAGACCAAGTATTATCATCAAAACTGTAGCGTTCTACAGAACTTAAAACCGCTGCTGAACTGCTATTACCGCCCACCACATACAAGTAACGATCTAAAATGGCCACACCCATTTGGCAGCGGGCCACTTGCATGCGAGCCAAAGGTTGCCACTCCTGAGTTACCGGATTGTAACTAAAAAATAGAGAAACATTTAAATTATTCAAAATTTATAAACATTTTTTAGTTTTTATTAACACACCTTACTAAATCCGGTAAATGACGACTGGATATAGTGCAACCACCAACTATATATATGAGACCTTCAAAACTAACCACACCCATGCTAAAACGAGGCTCTGGCAGATTGCCTATTATTTGCCAAACATCTTTATCGGGATCGTAGCGTTCCATGGAACCACCAATATCATCACCTATCCAACCACCCACTGCCAATAGACTATTATCCATGGCACACAAACCAAATTCACAACGTGGCACTATCATTGGGGCTATAGGAGACCAACAATCATTCTGAGGATCATACACCTCACCATTAGCCAATATCTGGGCTCCACGCTCTCCGCCAATAACATAAATCTTGCCATTTAAAGCTGCCACACCCGGTAATATACGTCCTATTTCCATGGGAGCCGTTTCCGTCCATTCGCGGCGGAATATATCAAACTTGGCCACCGTATCAAATATATCATCGGCAGGATTCCAAGTTGAGGTGGTCTCACGCCGCGAACCTCCAATGATATAAATATTCTTCTTGGCCAACTGGCGGGGACACACACGCAAAGGCACCAATTGACCCCTTTTCGAGGCGATATCGCGGCAAATCGATCTCAAAGCTATCTTAACCGACATATCACGGCAATCCCTTAAAGCCTGATCAATAACCTTAACCGGCACTAAAGCCAAACGCACCAAAGATAAAATATCGAAAACAAAACATCTTCTCTGGGTGACATCGTGTTTAATCCAACGTAAAGCTGCCTGAAATACTTGAGATTCTGAATCGACACGTAGCAGCTCTGAGGTTAAAAGTTGTGACAATAACGTCTGTGGGGTTTCGAGAAATTCATCTTCCTGAGTAATCTGTCAAAGACATAAAAAAACATAAGAAATTTATAAATTAAATGAAGTTAAGTTGTAAAAGCACTTACCGCCGGAAAATTGGCATGCACAAAGTTTAATGCACTCTTAGCTAAGGCTTCGCAATTGTGAGCTTCAGCAAAGCGTAAAATACCCAAAGCATTGCTAGCATGTAGCTCACGACACAAAAACTCACAACAACCATCAACTACTTCATGCAATTGCAACATATCTGCGGCAGCTAATAGTTCTTGGACATTGGACTTTTGGGTGAAAAAGGAAAAAAAGAAAAATTTATAAAATAAAAATGGATTAATTACAAGAAATACACTATTTCCAAAATATGACTTTTTGGTGAAAATTATAATTTTTAGTGAAAATTTAAATTTTTTGCGAAAATTTTAGTTTTAAGTGAAATTCTGAATTATTAATGAAAATTTGAATTCTTAGCGAAAATTCGAATTTTAAGTGAAAATTTGTCTTTTTGGTGAAAATTTGACTTCTTGGTGAAAATTTGAATTTAATGTTTCATAGAATTTCATTTCATTCCTCCAGCATTTGATGAAATTTCTTCATAATGTTTTAATCTTTCGTTCTTAAAATATGAATTTCCATTTGCTTTTCTTTATTGGAATGCTAAAACTATGTTGTTTCAATTGATTCTATTTCGTTCCTCTTGAATATAAAGATACTTTTGGAAAATTGTAAATTATTTAAAGCTTTAAAAATTAAGCGTTTTACTAGATTCCATTTTGTTCCTTTATATTTAAAATCAATTTTGGTTATTTTTTTAAAGCATTGTAAAGGAATATCTTAAAATATGTCTTTGTATAATTTTATGATAAAAATTAAATGTTTCACTAGATCCCATTTCATTCCGTATGCAATTTCAATACACTATTTACATATTTAACACTTTTTTTAAGCTTTATATAGAAAATTCCCTTAAAACTATTGTTATTTTGTAGAAAACTTTAGTGTTTCACTATATTCCATTACGTTCCTTCTACATTTAAAGTCAATTTTGGATAATTTTACATAAATTAAAGCATTATAATAAAAATTGATGTTTTTTGTATAATTTTATTTAAAAATTAAATGTTTCACACTTTTTTAAGCTTTATATATAAATAATTCCCCTATTCCATACAAAAATTTAGTGTTTCACTCGATTCCATTTTGTATCCCATACATTTTAACACTCTTTCAAAGAAATGGAAATAAAAACTATTTGAATTTCCATTAAAAAAACTTTAGAAGTGGTGTAAAATGTCCAAATATTTTCTAACAACTCCCGCACAATGCAATAACAACTTACTTGCGTTATTTCACATCTTCCCGTATAGATAAAATCCAATAAAATATTCAAAATTTCTCCATCAATTGTATGCAGCACAACAGTCTTTTGATTGACTTCATTCAACCCCAGCTCCGGTCGAAACATGGCCTCAAAATAGGCGCTGGCCGCACTTAGAATAACACGATGTGCAGCATAAGTAGCGCCGCCTGCCACTATGTCAACATCACAAAAACGTCTCTGTGAACGCAATTGATTGAGATTCGTCAGGACCTTAAAAGGGTACTGACCATTACAATACGGTGGTGTTTTGGTGGTGGAACGTTGCGTATTTATATTCAATGAGGTGGTGGTGTTGCCGCCGCCATTCGAGCTGGACGAGGAGGCAGACGAATCTGTGCCCGAAGCTCCGGAAGCGTCGGTAGGTGAATTATTGCCATTGCCGTTGTATTCATTTTGTGGAGAATACGATTTTAAAGGTGGCATTCTAAAGAAAACAAATATATTTTACTTTTTTTATAAATTTACTTTTTTTATCACCCACTTGTTTCCAAAACTAATGTTTGTGTTGTATTGTTTATATTTATTGCTATTGTTTTTTTTTTTAATTTTTCCTTCTTAATTAGTTTTAATTAATCTTAATTGGCCAGCAATTTTTCTTCTTTTTTTCGTTTAGCTTTTCTGTATTTTGCTTTTCTTTTTTTTTTTCTCTTGTAGGAAAATTTTTCTTTACTTTTTTTAATTTTCGTTTTACAACCAATTAAAAAAGTTCTGTTGTGTTATTAACGTTGAAAATTATTAGTAATTTGTAAACGTAGCAATTTATTTAATTTATTTTTAATATTTTCTTTATAAATCACATATTTTTTAACAATGTTTTACGCCTTTTTTTCTGATTGGAGCAAAAAAGAAAATTTGTGTACAAAAAACTGCCAGCTGACAAGTTCGATTTGACAGTTGTTTTGAAAGGAAAATTTAAGGGGAGATGCCACCTGATGTAAAGAATAGTGTTAAAAGTTAAATGAAACAAACGTTACTTTCCAAAAATATAAAATATTTAATTGGACTTATATGTATGTATGTATTTACATCGTTAAGGATAACTAGCCGATTAGTAATTAAATTATAAAAGTACCGCAAAGTCTTCTTTTGTGGGTTTTGAACTGAATAAAATTTCCCATTGGGGATTCTTATTAATTTTGCGCCACATATGTACATACAAACATACACATGTATGTATCTTTCTTTAATATTTATATGTATGTATTACTGAAAATTAAAAAATGTTATTAAAAGAACGGAAAAGAACCCGTTAAATCCCAAAGTAGCTAATGAAAAAAGTACAAAAAAGGCCGCAATTGTGGAGTCAAACCACTTATGTATATTATATTTTTTATCTCCTCCTTCCATATTGCAGAAAATTTCTTTAAAATACGAAAAATTACTCCGATTTATCTAACTCAAAAATTTATAAAAATGTTCATTTAGAACTTATATATATTCGTCCCAGTGAAGGCTAAAATAAGCCACATGAAATACATACATAACTTTTTTTCAAAAATTGTTTATTTTTAAAATCCCTTCAAACATTTAAAAGAGAAAACTATTGCGCATCACCCCAGACGCCACGTCAGAAACACTTCTGGACGATTGTCAGACGAGAACGCACATTTTACAAAAACAAAATACATTGATTTCGAATTTTCGTCTTCTAGAAATACACTTTTAAGTTACTTCCGGATGATAGTTAGAAGAGTGCATCCATTTTGCTTAAACAAAAAACCATGACTGTTGAACTTTTTTCATCTGGAAGTATACGTTTTAGTGACTTCTGTATGAAAGTTGGGTGAGAACACACATTTTACAATAACAAAATACATTGTTTCCTAATTTGTATCTTCTTGATTTGTATGTTTATGTCACTTCTGGAAGACAGTTTGAAGAGTGTTCACATTAATGTTGTATTTTATTCATCTGGAAGTGTGGATTTTAGTCACTTCTGGACGATTGTCAGACGAGAGCACACATTTTACAAAAACAAAATACATTGATTTCTAGTTTTCGCCGTCTGAAAGTATAGTTTTAGGTTACTTCCGGATGAAAGTAAGAAGAGTACAAAAACAAAAAAATATAAATACTCCATTTTTTAGCGTGAACGCGAAAAAAATAAAAAAAAATAATGCAGAAATTTTGCTAAGTTCAGTGATGTTTTGTGTTTTGTCCAGTCATGTTTAGTTTTAATTATTCATTGTTAAACTTAAATGAGTTATTGAATTTAATGTTCATAGAAAAATAGTGTAATTAATATAATGTGAATCTTAAGTAATAAAAAACAATATGACAGTGTTGTGTTAAAAGTCAACTGTTAATAAACATTTAATAAGGTTTTGTTAATTGGCGAAGTTTATTAAATATATACCAAAAAGTAATTATCTTCAAGGATTATATAAATTAAATTAAAAAGTAAGTTGTCATATTTTACATTAAAATACTATTTTAGGAATAAGTTAACAACTCTAAACGGCTTCCATTTCCATTATTTTTAAACGAAGTCTAATATGTTTAACTAAAAATGTTTTTATATTAAATTTCGACTCTCCCTTAATTCGTTTAGGAGGTATAAGCATTTAAAGACTTTTTCAAGTTGTACATTTCGGCTTTCATTTGATGAACATTGCATTTTTAACATATTTAGATTTATTTGAGTTAAATCTTAACTTTCAATATTTTTAAAACTATTTGCGCGTTTAGGTCCTTTTTCTAGATTACGTATGATCACTTTGAGCTAAAATTTTATTTGTATTTCATTATCGTAACCAAATACATTAAAATTTTTACTTAAAGTATTCAAACGCTATCTGGAATCATTATATTGAAATTAATACTACTGTTTTATACATAAATTATTTTTTGACTTGGGTCACTCGACACGAAATTGCCCATATAAGATATTTAATATTGAAATCAGATAGTTTTAAACCAGAGAAGCTCAATATTTCCGTGTCATAGCACGCGTGATAGGGTAAGAAAATTCTGCTGACGCTAAGTTGATACACATACACTACAGGTTTAATTCTTCTTCTTTTTATAATGAGCAATATCAGTTGGTTTGCTCTCAACTTGAAAAACAAAATCAAATCAGTTGCTGATCAGCACTTGTCAAAGTAAGGTCTGTGCGCGACGTTTTTAAAATACACACAGAAATACAACAACAAAATTTTGAGAAAGCCGAATGAATGTAGGAGAACATGAGAGAACAGTTGATAGTTTTTTATATATAGACCTTGCTATACGCTGGCTGTCAAAATCCATAATAAATATTTGACAGTAAGCATATACTTTATAGTTTGTAGTCATTTTATTAGTATACTTTTATTTTGAATTGAATTCTGTTCTCTGCTGCTTTACCAACACAAATAAAACTATGGTAGTATGTGTTTGAGCACCACTGTTTAAAACCCACCTTTTTTAAATAAATACAATTTTATTAATTTTCATATAGCTTTGGATTTAATTATTCTAATTATAGGTACTTTTTTAGTTATTAACACCAGGTCTTTCTATGACCTATCATAAGATACTAATATTCTTAATATTTAGCATGCTGTTCCCAAGATTGAACCTAAGTATTAGAAGAGAGCAAACAAAAAATGTCAAAAGCAATATCCCGTTTAGGGTCGTTAAGGTGTTTCTATCGTTAGTGACTGTAAATAATTTAAAAAATAATCCATGACTTAGTAATTTCAGATCTTTATAGACGGTTTAATTCCAAGTTATTGAAAAAATGTTCATGAAAGGTAATGTTTTTATTGATTCAAAACAATAAATAAATAAATTAATTAATTTTTAATTATTTTATTTTTTAGAAAGCAGTAGCTAATATTAAAATACTTCTAACCGAATTAAAATATAAAAAAGGGATCTGGTAAGTTATATATGTCTTATTTCATCACGTGGTTCCACTAAAAATGTCGATTATTTGCAGAAAATGTAAAAAATGGATCTGACCGTTTAAACTTTGGTGGTAAATGTATTGGACATGAGAGAATCCTATTTTTATTGCTTCCTAAAGTATAACTGGTAATTTCAATAAATACAAAAGTATGTATATTCAATTTTAATTATAAGATTATTTTGGTTTATTTCGTTGAAGGATTAATGCGTTCCATAATATAACTCTTACAATTTGATGGATTAATCATAAAATTGATGAAGAACTACAAAAATATTTTAGAGTCCAACGTTTTACAATTTTTGGAAGTATACCAGTCAGCAGTTGGAATATTAATACAGATTCCCTGAAAATTATCTTATTATAAGGAAATAATTCTAAATTTTTGATACATATGTACATTAGACCGACTCACTCTGTATGGAAAGCAAAAACGTGTTTTTGTTACCCCTCCCAAAATTTACCTTGCTTTGGACTGCTGGACCAAATTAAAAAAAGGTATTTTGGAATTATTTTTTTTAAATTTTTGTTTGTTTTGAAACAAAATATCCAATACGGGGTATCGTTTAAAAGGTATTTTAAAGTCGCGTCCAATGATGTATTAATCATAAATAACCGTTTGCTTATAATTGTCATATTCCAAAATATTTAAAATTGTTAGGTTTTTACTAAGAAAAATTAAATATATGCACAATTTTGCAAATTTTGCGCACCACTAGACTTGGCTTCAAAAAACCTTTCAAATGATACCACATACTGTATATATTAAATTTTGCGCACCACTAGACTTGGCTTCAAAAAACCTTTCAAATGATACCACATACTGTATATATTGTTTAAGAAATGCTGTATAATTTAAAACAAAATAACTAAAAAGGGACTTTTTTGTAACCGGTTCAGCTCACGAACGGCCATCGATAGACTAGAAATATTTTGGGAACCATTATAAAACATAACAAAGATTTTTTGAAGCTGGATAAAATATTGAATTTAACATGAAGAATCGTGTTCCCATACGATATTTTCTTTAAAACTGTCCAGCTCACGAATGGACAACACTTAACCGAAAATATTTTGGGTAACATCATATTACATAACAGCGAATATTATGAGGGGGGTAACTCAAGCACCATTTTTTGTGAGTCGGTCTAATGTACATATATTACTTTTTTTAGATTAGTTGTTAAATCTGTTATTTTTTCTACTATTTTAATTTCAATTAATTCAATAAAAACTATAAAATTTCATTTTATTTAGATTTATTTTTATAGATTTTATTTTGGTGAGTATACAAATAGAAGAAGAGAAAACTCATCTTCTAGAAGACGAGAATACTCATCTTCTAGAAGAAGAGAATACTCATCTTCAAGAAGAAGAGAATACTCTTCTTCTAGAAGAAGAGAAAACTCATCTTCTAGAAGATAAGATAGGAACACTTCTAGAGGATACTAGGTAGTCACTTCAAGAAGTGACTTCCTAGTCACATCTAGAAGAGTCTTTGGCAATACCTTACTTCCAAGAGTCATCTAGAAGTTTCTTCTGCGGGTCTTCCAGAAGTATCTTCCAAGTTACTATTAGACGTTCCCCAGCTCGGCATCAGTTCTTCCCGACTGGTGACAAGAATTCTTATACTTCCGCAACATCGCTGGCGAGCTTTTAGCACGTTTGGAAGTTTCACACGGGTAACTTCCGCAATAGAAAATGTTTGTAGGGAATTTGGTAAAAAAATAAAATTAATTAAAAGCAAAAAAAAGGTGCAACTCTCAATTTGTTTCCGCCCGGGTTCGAACCGGGGACCTTGTGCGTGTGAAGCACACGTGATAACCACTACACTACGGAAACTCGTTGGTAACAGCTGGCGAAATATCATATAAAAACATAAGTAAAGAATTTATTTAATATAACAGCAATTTTAGCAGTGTTTTTATAACATTTTAATCAGTATTTATATATGTATATATATAAAAATCTGTTAGCAGACCTATCCCTCTTTATTAAACAAATGTTATTAACAGTAATAGCAACCCTGTTTTAATTTATGTAAATAAACCACATGTCTTTATAACAAGTCTGTTTTTCTAAGCAAAAAATATAAACAAAAACAGCTGTCAAAATTAAACAAAAACAAAACCGTTTTTTATTAGTGAGTTACTTAATACATGTTATATTAAGTTAAAAGCCGAAAAAATTACTAAAAATATTAATAAAATGTTTTTTAATAAGCTTTTGAAAGTAACTAACAAAAGTTGCTTAATACAACTAATAAACAAGACAAGTTTGGCGGGAAAAAATGTGCGTCTTTTGTCTTCAACAGCCGGTGGTCATACAAACATTTTGGATTTCCACAATGAAAAGTTACAAAATTATTTAGAAGCCTTACGCAAAGAATTCTATGATTTAAGAACAAATGCTTCCGGTAATGATGATGAATACCGTAGAATGGCCCAGTTATCGGATATAGTTAAAATGTTAGAACAACATCGTGCCTTAAAGGGTAACATGCCCTCGAAGGAGGATATAGAAGCAGAAAAAGATATAGATATGAAAGATTTGATTAAAGAGGAAGCTGAAGTTTATACCACCCTAATGGATAAGACTGAGAGGGAGCTTATGGAGAAAATTTTAACGTTGGCCGATACAGAGTATTATCCCTCTTTAATATTTGAAGTTAATGCGGGTGCAGGGGGACAGGAGGCCATGTTATTTGCCAAAGAATTGTATGATATGTATACCAATTATTTTGATAACAATAATTGGGATTATGAGATTTTGGCCGAAGATCTAACGGATATTGGCGGTCTAAGGCATGCTAATGTTATAGTCAATGATGAGGAGTCCTTTAAACGTTTACGTTATGAGGCGGGTGTACATAGAGTGCAAAGAGTACCAGCTACTGAGAAATCAGGACGTATACACACCAGTACCGCCTCCGTGGCAGTAATACCCAGACCGGCCGACGTAAATGTTGTTATAAACGAAAAGGATTTAAAGATTGAAACAAAGAGAGCCAGTGGCGCCGGCGGACAGCATGTCAATACCACCGATTCAGCGGTACGTATAGTACACATACCCTCGGGCATAGCCATAGAAAGTCAAACGGAACGTTCACAAATTAAAAATAAAGAAATTGCAATAAAAAAACTACAAGCTAAACTGGTGCAAATACAATTGGAATCTGCAGATGCTAGTACCAAGGCAACACGCAAGGCGCAACAGGGTAATTTGGATCGTAATGAAAAAATTCGCACCTACAATTTTGTGCAGGATCGCATCACTGATCATCGCATTCAGGGTGGTACTGTACACAATCTGAAAGAGTTCTTTGAGGGCGGAGAACATTTAAATAATCTTATTAGAAAAATAGCTTTGGATTTCCGTAAAAAACGTTTGACCGAAATGATAGAAAGTTATAATGCTGAAGAAATGAAGGCTGCTAAAGAGAAATAATTGTTAATTGTGTTAAGAAAAAATATAACTTTTTGTTTTTATAATCTTAAAATAAAAAAATCCAATTTTTGGTTTCCATTATACATTTGTTTGTTTATTTTGCTATATTACTCCAGTCTCCCGCCGAACCCATTTGCATTAAATGCTTACGCACGGCAGTTTCCATAATAGCTTGTATCTCACGACAACCGGCTAAAGCCTGTTCCATTACTTTGGGCAAATTGTCCAAATGAAAACGCTGGGACATTTCCATAAACGCTATCTTATTGGAAGAGGGCAGAGAAGCAACTGTGAGTGTAGGGCCACCGGACACCTCCTCAAGATGTGAGACATCAGTTAGTGGAATATTGTTCTTACTGAGCGAGGCGGTACAGGCTACCACATATTCCTTGAGACAAATTCCAGCATCAACCAAAGCTAAAGTGGCGGCATTTAAAGCCACTGCATAATTAGCACCATCCGCTTGTAATACCTCAATGTAAACATCAATCTGAGAGCGAGGATATAGTTCAGTTTTAATAGCGGCCCTTAAAGCTTGTCTGAGATACAAAGTAATTTCTTGTGATTTACGATCTCCTCGAGGACGATTTTTTCTCTCCGCCGTGGAAAATGTAGCCATGCTATATTGACAGTTGATAACTACTTCATTTATATCCAATTTTTTACTTGTCGCTTGATGGGGACCATATACTGCGGCCAATACTTTAGTATTGCCTTGCTCCAAATAGGCACTGCCATCGGGTTGTTCAAAAACACCCAATTTGCACTTGATGCGTCTTAATTCATGGGGACGTCGACCGTCTAAACGCAAACCTTGATCGCTTAATAATTCAGAATTAGACATTTTGTATTTTAAAAACTAATTTGTTAACTTTTTTATACAAAAAATACAAAAAGAAAAAACCGCGTGTTGTTGATAATAAAAAAAAGAAAACATTGAAGTTTTGTTTACATTTTCTTGAGGGTGTGTTCAGTGAAGGCTAAATATTTACTTCAGATGCTAAAGGCAGCTTATCCGAAAATCAAATTGTAAATGTCAAACTCCACTTATAAAAAATGTTCTCCATTAATCTAATATGTCAAACCCCTGCTATCGCCTTGAACAAATTTGCTTATTGTTATTATATTTATCTCCTAAAAAAACCAAAAACTCTGGCATCTTATTCTTTTGTTAGAAATGCCAGAAACAGCTGTTTGTTGTCAAATTTTTTCATTAGAAAAGAGGACGACGCTTTTCGTTAATTTTGTTTATAAATTGTTTAAAAGATTATTTTCGTGATTAAAATGGAATATAAATTAATTGAATTTATTAAAAATAATCCCGTTTTATATGAAAAACAATATCGTACTATTAAATATTTAGATGAGAAAAAGGCGAAATGGCAGGAGATTGGCAGAATTTTGCGTAAAGATCGTAAGTTTGTGGTGGCTGGTAGTTATCGCTTGGTATGTGGTCATGTTAAAATGTTTGTTTTTTTTTGTTTATTTTAAGCCGCTACGGTGCGTCAGAAATGGAAACATTTGCGAGACCTTATTTGCGTTCCTACAAACAGAAAATGAAAAAGGGCGATGATGGAGATGTGTTGTCCACTAGAACCTGGCAGTATTATATGCCATGTCGTTTCTGAACAATCAATTTGATGAGTAAGTGGGATGAATCCAGACAGATAATTAGATAGATAGATAGATAGATAGATAGATAGATGATAGATAGATAGATAGATAGCTATAGATAGATAGATAGATAGATATATAGATAGATAGATGATAGATAGATAGATGTAGATAGATAGATAGATAGATAGATAGATCGATCGATCGCTCGATCGCTCGCTCGCTCGCTCGCTCGCTCGCTCTCTCTTCGATAGCTCGCTAGCTCGCTGCTCGCTCTCCTCGCTCGCTCATCTCTAGATCGCTCGCTCGCTAGCTCGCTCGCTCGCTCGATAGTAGATCGATGATAGATAGATAGATCTAGATAGCTCGTAGATAGATAGTTAGTAGATGCTAGATTGATAGTATTTTTATTAAACCACAGTATTCATATTAAACAAAAATATTCCTTTTTTAGCAATGTTATTTTCAAAACCGAAGAAAACTATGATGATGAGACTGAAGCTGCCATCTCAAATTTAAATCAAACCGAAGGAGAGGTGCAACAATTTGATGTTTCAATCTACAATGAACAAGAGCTCTCGAATGAAGCCGATTTTGAAATCGAAAATTTTGATTTAAATGATTATGTGAAAAAGATAGATCAACCAACTACGCAAAACACGAACGCCTCCAACACAGCCAATACCGCCAACACCACCTCTAGCGGTGGCAGCAGCAACTATGTCCACAGCTATCGCCCCGATAACGAATTAAATAAGAAGAAAAAATATGATAAAGAGGCCTTAATACAGGAGGCCTGTTCAGAAATGACCAGCTTATTGCAAAATGCCAAAAAACATTTTACACCGCCCTCCTCGAATCAAGTATTTTTCAACTCTTTGGCTCTGCAGGTGGAAGAAGCCAATTTACCCGCTTTAACACAAATGCGTTTGCAGCAAAGAATACTGGAATTGGTTACTCTAGAGATTGTTAATCATCAGCAGAGTAATATACAACAACTATAACGGTTTTTTAAAGATTTTTTTCATTTTTTATTGATTATTATGTTTATTATATAAATATTCTTTTAATAAATCTCGGTTAGCAAATGCTTCTTCTTTAGCATTACTTTCATAGTAGATCTTTGAATGCGTTATTTGAAAATCTTGTTGGCGCCATAACCCAGGCACAAATTCCAATGAATTATCATCATAATGATCGACAAATTTCTTGTGAAAATAACATGAATCATGTTGCATGGCAAAGTTGTGTAAAATCATGGTGGCTTTGACTATGTGTTCCACTCCAATGTCCATGCGGCAAGTGAATTTGTTCTGCAACACCTTCCATTTCCAAATCAAAATACCCAATGTATTTTCTATTAATCGTGAACCCACTTTTAAGTTTTCATTTAAATTATGTTTTTCTGGCGTTAAAATTTTACCCGGATAAGGCCTCATGACATTGTCAACCAAAGGAAAATTGGCAGGGGTTATGAAATAGGGCGACAACATTAAACCTGTATCGGGCATCACCATATCATTGGGTAATTGTAATTGTTTTTGTATTAAACGATTAATGAAATTATCCTTTTCCTTAATCTCTTTGGGTAGAGCCACATCAGCATGGGTGATTTGATATTTAGCATTACAGGCCGCCATTGTAATAATAGGAGAAAAGCATTTCTTATCATGTTGAAATTCTATAATATCGATGCATCCCATACAGTTGGGTAAACCGGTTTCCTTTTCAAATTCCTCCGCCCAAGCAAAATAGTCATCGGCAGTTGATTTAGAGGATTTTAAGTACGACGGTCCCAATTCCTCACATATAACCTGGCAAGTATCCAATATAATTTCTCTAACCGTTGACTTACCCATACGAAAAGCCAAGGATAATAACGTTCTAGCGGAATCGTGGGCTAAATAGCTGAAATTAAAATTGTTTTATTAAATTTTCAAAATTACCGTTATATGTACTTACATTAACGTCAACATTAGACGACATTCTGGCGGTATGGGTTTACGCAAAGAGTACTTAACCAATTTCTTTTTTAAAATGCGTATTAAGTACTGATAGGTGGAGACATTTATGCGCGTAAACTTGCGAAATTCACGACTATTATGCTGTTTTATTAATTCCAATAGATCATTGTATAAACTATATAATTCGCGTTCATTCTGTCGGAATTCTTCACGCGTCCACAAACTACGATTTTGATTGGGAACTACCACATCGATGAAATTAACAAAAGCCAAATAGAATTTAAAAATTTCCATGAATTTCTCAACATAATCATAAGGCATTAAGAGCATTCTGTTAAAATTTAATATGATTTTTCAGAACTTTACTATATTTTCTTTATAATTTTTCTGAAATTTTAATGTTTTTGTCAAGTGCTGACTGCAGCTGTCAATGTGTTTTTAGTTATAAACAGGCAACAAGTTGCCAGATCACATAATTAAATAACAACGACTAGCAGCTAATCAGTTTTAAAACTTAAGAGCGTCAACATAATTTAACTAATTTAATGAAATATGTATTCATGAAATATTTAAAATTATAAAAATGTATATGTTAATATGTAAATTTTTAATCATTATAAGTTGTTTTTACATGTTTCTAACAAAGCCGCCCTTAATATTTTCGAACGCCGCAAGTTTTTCTGACTACTGTGAAAGAATTAAAATCAAAACAGTTTTTATAGAAATTTTACAAAAATGATAAGGCTTATTTGAAATACTTAAATCATATAGTTATTTAAAAATTATTTCATTTTCATAAATAATATAAAAATGTTTAACTTAAAAAGCGTTTTTTGTTTATTTTGGTTGCCATAGAGTATGTTCAATGCAGTTGCCATATTTTTTGTTTAGTTTTAAGTAATGTCAATTTGTTAATTACACAAGAAAATGCTAAAACTGCCATATAAACGCTTATCATTAAAAAAAACAGCTGAATTGGTAACACTGCTATTGAAAATAATTGACATTTGGTTTGTTGTTGATTTTTTTCTGACACAATGGCGACCCCTGCAAGAAACATTTGATTGAGAACATTTTATTTTTAGTAAAAAGCCCTTAAAAAAAGAAAAAAGCTATAATAATAAATATAATAAATAAAATATAAAAAGGGAATTGCAATAAAATGTCTACTACCACAGCGGGTAAGTGAAGAAAACAATTAAAACATATTTCATATCACTACAATTTTTATCATTACCATAATTTTTTGATGCATCCAAATGTAATTATAATATAAATTTAATAAATTCGTTTTTTAAATTAATGAACATTCTAGTAATTGTGTAATTTTTATTTTATTTAGGACAATGGGTAAAATTTTTTAATGCTTCCGGCATACCCTCACCGGCTGCAGCCACCTATGCTCATATATTTGTAGAGAACCGCATACAAGTTGATATGTTAATGGATTTAAACAAGGAATATTTAAGAGAAATGGGCATTACTTTAATGGGAGATATAATAGCCATATTAAGGTAGGATTTTGATTTCTAAAAGTTAAAATATGAACTATTATAATGGTTATAACATATAAAGGCATGCTAAAACGGTGTGTGATCAAACGGCCCGGGAAAAAGTATTAAGCTGTGAGACACCCGTACCCATAGCAGCGGTGCCGGCAAATCCGGCAACACCTTTGGAGAAAAAAATTCGTTTAAAATGTAAGCTTTTTTTAATATATTAATGTATTGCTTTTTAATTTATTTGTTAACTTTTAGCCACAGCTTCAGTAGCTTCTAGCAGCTCAGCAGCTGTAGTGGCACCTTTACCGGCTGTCAAACCACGACGTGTTTTACCCGAACATGAGGGTAAATACAAAATCAAATTGCCTTCCGGCACCACCGAGCGCAGTAAACAAATTTTGGCCAAACAAGCTAAATGTAAGTTTAACTTTTAGGAAAAAACTCTTAGGTTTCTATTATTAATCCTTATTTTTTATGATAGTATATTCCGACAGAGAGGCGTCTAAGGAAAAATCGGATATTTTTAAACGTTTGGCTAAGAATTCTAAAGATACTATTGTATTAGAGGATAATAATGATTCTTCTTCGGTTGATAGTTTAGATAATGTCAAAATGAGAATTACGGGTGTAGGCAGCAGGTCTTTACAGACATCTTCCTCGATATTTTCTAGGCTGGGCGGTAAGGCTAGTGATGAGGCTATAGTATCGAAACAAATTAAACCTATTTTGAAAAATACCGCTAAAAATGTAAGTATAAAGACAGAAGAATAGTCAGTTTTTAATCATTTCATATTTTTGATGTTGTTGTTTTGTTAACTTTTCCAGCGCCTGTCAACTATTGTTAAAGCTAAAACGGTTGTGGCGCCCACAATTGTTAAGCCCATTAAACAAAAAGTTATCTTAGTGAAAAAAGTACCGCTTAAAAAAGAAAGTGATGAAGATGAAAGTATGGCTTCCTCTGCCGATGATGATATGTATGATGATATGGATATATCGGGTGGTAGTGAAAAATTTGTCAAATTTGCCTCTACAGCCGAAGTAAGAGAAATAGCTCCCCGCCGTTATAGTTCACCCACAAGAAAAACTTTTAAGCCACGACAAGATTTTATAAAAGAAAAGCCGGCTGGTGTTAAGGCACGCCTGGGTTTGAGTAAGTTTCTTAAAATTAAGATTAATTATTGTTGTTTAACTTTTACTCTTGCTTTTTAGATGCCAAACTACACAGCACCAAAAAATCTCTTAATCTTAAGGCATCACCACCCTCCAAATTGAAAACTCTATCAAAAATGAAAGCCGATGAGGTAATACAACGCCATGACTTGCCAGTACACAAACGTTTGGGTAAATCCTCTCCATCTACTACAAAATCATCATCTGCCTCTTCCTCTAGTAGTTCTAATGTTTCAAACATATCAAAACGTTTGGGTAGAGTTAATATTGAAAAATCTTCACCGAAAACGTCAAAAACAGCTTCAGTTTTTGACAGATTAGGTTATAGTAGTTAAATTTAACGCCACAACAACAACAACTTTAAAACTTTATTTTTCTGTAATGCATCTACGTCTACTTCTTAAATGCTCATCATTTCTAATTTTAAACAATTTCATTTAACCATAATTCAAACATCTGCTTAATTTTGTTACCTTTTGCTGCTTAAGGTAAGACTTTTTATGTTTAATTTTTTTTCTAATTTAAGTAAGAAACCTTAAAAATTTAGTAGTAATAAATAAAACTAACTAACAACCATAACTTTTACTTTATTTTATGCAAAATTTCATTTTATTATAAATTTTTTAAAACAATTACTTGTGCTTTATTAAGTTATATCAATAAATTTAAAAAAAAATATCACTACGTTTCTTGAGATTTCTAAAAAATCTAAATATTTTAAGATATTTATAATATCTTTCTTATAACAAATTTTTCTGCAGCTAAACTCTTCTGGTTTAGTGAACTCTCCAAACTTTCGATTTATGTAAACAAAATATAATCTTTTCCTTCTTCGAATTGCAAACTTTGTAAATTCATTTCAAAATCACCATTAGTTAAATCCAATTTCATGCATATCACCACTGGCGGCTCCACCACCGAAAAATGTACTATGGGTATAGAAAAGGTAATCTGCCTTAAAACTGCATCATAATATTTATATAATTTATGGATTTTATCTAAAATATTAAAACAATTTTGAAATATTTGAAAATTTAACAAAATTTAATTCTTACTTTTATCCACATCACAAAATGTCTTAACTTTTTTCTTCTCCTCCGGCGGCAAATCCCTAAAGAATTTTCTACCCTGCTTCCCAGCATTCCAAATTGAGAAACCCTTACTCCAGGGCGGTTTTCTTAAGACATTCTCCAGCAAGTGGCTAAGTCTTATATGCCAAATGGTTCTGGCAGCCACACTAAAAGTAGTGGCCTCCGCATGATAACGATATTTTAGCAAACATTCTTCGACACGTTTAATTACACCCTGGTTATCTAAATGTTGATAGAAGAATATTAAATCCTCAGGGCAACCTTTGCCTTGCTCGGAAAATCCCCCTTTAATAAGTTCATAAACTTGACGATGACACAGCCAAGTGGGCATTATAATAGTGGGACCATTAGAGGTATAAATTTGTATAGTTAATTTATCGTGGGATAATTCGTTAGCCCAGCGGGTAAAACGGCAGGTTGAATTACTGGGTGTGCGTATAAATTTGGAGCCAATTATCTGGAAAATAGAGAAAAGGGAGAAAAAATTAAAAACAAATTATAGAGAAGTCTATAGAGCTGACAATAGGCAATATTGTAGACTAGGCTATAGCATATAGACTAGACTATAGACTAAACTATAGACTAAACTATAGACTAGACTATAGACTAGACTATAGACTAGACTATAGACAAGACTATAGACTAGACTATAGACTATATAGACTATAGACTATATAGACTATAGACTATATAGACTATAGACTAGACTATAGACTAGACTATAGACTAGACTATAGACTAGACTATAGACTAGACTATAGACTAGACTATAGACTAGGCTATAGACTAGGCTATAGACTAGACTATAGACTAGACTATAGACTAGACTATAGACTAGACTATAGACTAGACTATAGACTAGAGTATAGACTAGACTATAGACTAGACTATAGACTAGACTATAGACTAGACTATAGACTAGACTATAGACTAGACTATAGACTAGACTATAGACTAGACTATAGACTAGACTATAGACTAGACTATAGACTAGACTATAGACTAGACTATAGACTAGACTATAGACTAGACTATAGACTAGACTTTAGACTAGACTATAGACTAGACTATAGACTAGACTATAGACTAGACTATAGACTAGACTATAGACTAGACTATAGACTAGACTATAGACTAGACTATAGACTAGACTATAGACTAGACTATAGACTAGACTATAGACTAGACTATAGACTAGACTATAGACTAGACTATAGACTAGACTATAGACTAGACTATAGACTAGACTATAGACTAGACTATAGACTAGACTATAGACTAGACTATAGACTAGACTATAGACTAGACTATAGACTAGACTATAGACTAGACTATAGACTAGACTATAGACTAGACTATAGACTAGACTATAGACTAGACTATAGACTAGACTATGACTAGACTATAGACTAGACTATAGACTAGACTATAGACTAGACTATAGACTAGACTATAGACTAGACTATAGACTAGACTATAGACTAGACTATAGACTAGACTATAGACTAGACTATAGACTAGACTATAGACTAGACTATAGACTAGACTATAGACTAGACTATAGACTAGACTATAGACTAGACTATAGACTAGACTATAGACTAGACTATAGACTAGACTATAGACTAGACTATAGACTAGACTATAGACTAGACTATAGACTAGACTATAGACTAGACTATAGACTAGACTATAGACTAGACTATAGACTAGACTATAGACTAGACTATAGACTAGACTATAGACTAGACTATAGACTAGACTATAGACTAGACTATAGACTAGACTATAGACTAGACTATAGACTAGACTATAGACTAGACTATAGACTAGACTATAGACTAGACTATAGGACTAGACTATAGACTAGACTATAGACTAGACTATAGACTAGACTATAGACTAGACTATAGACTAGACTATAGACTAGACTATAGACTAGACTATAGACTAGACTATAGACTAGACTATAGACTAGACTATAGACTAGACTATAGACTAGACTATAGACTAGACTATAGACTAGACTATAGACTAGACTATAGACTAGACTATAGACTAGACTATAGACTAGACTATAGACTAGACTATAGACTAGACTATAGACTAGACTATAGACTAGACTATAGACTAGACTATAGACTAGACTATAGACTAGACTATAGACTAGACTATAGACTAGACTATAGACTAGACTATAGACTAGACTATAGACTAGACTATAGACTAGACTATAGACTAGACTATAGACTAGACTATAGACTAGACTATAGACTAGACTATAGACTAGACTATAGACTAGACTATAGACTAGACTATAGACTAGACTATAGACTAGACTATAGACTAGACTATAGACTAGACTATAGACTAGACTATAGACTAGACTAGACTATAGACTAGACTAGACTATAGACTAGACTAGACTATAGACTAGACTAGACTATAGACTAGACTATAGACTAGGCTAGACTATAGACTAGACTATAGACTAGACTATAGACTAGACTATAGACTAGACTATAGACTAGACTATAGACTAGACTATAGACTAGACTATAGACTAGACTATAGACTATAGACTAGACTATAGACTAGACTATAGACTAGACTATAGACTAGACTATAGACTAGACTATAGACTAGACTATAGACTAGACTATAGACTAGACTATAGACTAGACTATAGACTAGACTATAGACTAGACTATAGACTAGACTATAGACTAGACTATAGACTAGACTAGACTAGACTATAGACTAGACTATAGACTAGACTAGACTAGACTAGACTAGACTATAGACTAGACTATAGACTAGACTACAGACTAGACTATAGACTAGACTATAGACTAGACTATAGACTAGACTATAGACTAGACTATAGACTAGACTATAGACTAGACTATAGACTAGACTATAGACTAGACTATAGACTAGAACTATAGACTAGACTATAGACTAGACTATAGACTAGAGTATAGACTAGACTATAGACTAGAGTATAGACTAGACTATAGACTTGACTATAGACTGACTATAGACTAGACAATAGACTAGACTGCAGTCCAAAATATTGACTAAAGACTAGCCTATAGTCGTGGCTCTAAAATTGATTTTAGTTCAGACTTTAGACTAGGCTTAAGTCCTAATTCTAGAGTATAGTCCAGAATAGGAATAAATTATAGTTTAGTCTAAAAGTAATAGTTTAAAAAAAAAATTACCGCATTTTTATATTGCTTCGCTAAATTATATTGTTTCCAAATACGCGACGTTAGCATTTCATCATCGATATCTTGAAAACATAAATAATTGCCCTTGGCAGCCTCTATGGCTCGATTGCGTCCATAGCCCACTACAATTATACATAATTTGTTAATAATTATAATCCTACAAACAATAGTCTCTCTTAATTTACCTCCTTTTGGTTTACCCGTTAAATTCTCTACTATATGCATATCAATATTAAAATTTTCTCTTAAATTTAACTGCCATTTATACAGTAATTTAAGAGTGTCATCACTACTGCAATCATCAAAGACACAAACCTCTATAAGGGGTTTTAATACGTCATCATTATCATCTAATAGACTTGTTGCTAAATTGTGGGTTGGTGTTGTTGCAGTTGTTGCTGTTGTTTTTGGTGAGTTGGTCATGGTTGACATAAATGGATTCTGCGCTTCATCCAAATGCAATTTTTCTAAGGTCTGCAATTGTTGTTGTGTTTGTACAGCTGTTTGTTTAATAATCGATTCCATACAACTATCTATCCAAGGGCCACCATTTAAAACCGTAATAATCACAGACTTTAATTGTATAAAAGAAATTGTTTCATATTTTGTTATTTTGTTTTCTTAACACTTACTATTAAGTCTTGTTTTTCTTCTATTTCCGGCATGATTGGGTTTATATATTTGTTTTTTTAATTAATTGCAAATTATTTTTGCATAAATTTTTTGCCGGTTGTAAATCATGTAATATTATGTTTGTTACGTATACTGTATGCGTGTGTATGTGCGAGAGAAGGTTCTTGCTGTCATATCAGTGCTTTTTCTGTTTTTATAATTGTAGTGCTCTAATATCTGTGTAGTACTCTGGGCCACAAATATAAATATACAATTTATGGCTAAACTAGACCATAGATACATTTTAGTCCATAGAAATTACTACAGTCTAGTCTATAGCCTGGACTATAGTCTAGTCTATAGTCTGGACTATAGTCTAGTCTATAGTCTGGACTATAGTCTGGACCAAAGTGTAGTCTATAGTCTAGTCTATAGTCTAGTCTATAGTCTAGTCTATAGTCTAGTCTATAGTCTAGTCTATAGTCTAGTCTATAGTCTAGTCTATAGTCTAGTCTATAGTCTAGTCTATAGTCTAGTCTATAGTCTAGTCTATAGTCTAGTCTATAGTCTAGTCTATAGTCTAGTCTATAGTCTAGTCTATAGTCTAGTCTAGTCTATAGTCTAGTCTATAGTCTAGTCTATAGTCTAGTCTATAGTCTAGTCTATAGTCTAGTCTATAGTCTAGTCTATAGTCTAGTCTATGTCTAGTCTATAGTCTAGTCTATAGTCTAGTCTATAGTCTAGTCTATAGTCTAGTCTATAGTCTAGTCTATAGTCTAGTCTATAGTCTAGTCTATAGTCTAGTCTATAGTCTAGTCTATAGTCTAGTCTATAGTCTAGTCTATAGTCTAGTCTATAGTCTAGTCTATAGTCTAGTCTATAGTCTAGTCTATAGTCTAGTCTATAGTCTAGTCTATAGTCTAGTCTATAGTCTAGTCTATAGTCTAGTCTATAGTCTAGTCTATAGTCTAGTCTATAGTCTAGTCTATAGTCTAGTCTATAGTCTAGTCTATAGTCTAGTCTATAGTCTAGTCTATAGTCTAGTCTATAGTCTAGTCTATAGTCTAGTCTATAGTCTAGTCTATAGTCTAGTCTATAGTCTAGTTTATAGTCTAGTCTATAGTCTAGTCTATAGTCTAGTCTATAGTCTAGTCTATAGTCTAGTCTATAGTCTAGTCTATAGTCTAGTTTATAGTCTAGTCTATAGTCTAGTCTATAGTCTAGTCTATAGTCTAGTCTATAGTCTAGTCTATAGTCTAGTTTATAGTCTAGTCTATAGTCTAGTCTATAGTCTAGTCTATAGTCTAGTCTATAGTCTAGTCTATAGTCTAGTCTATAGTCTAGTCTATAGTCTAGTCTATAGTCTAGTCTATAGTCTAGTCTATAGTCTAGTCTATAGTCTAGTCTATAGTCTAGTCTATAGTGTAGTCTATGTATAGTCTATAGATAGTCTATAGTCCAGTCTATAGTCTAGTCTATAGTCTAGTCTATAGCCTAGTCTATAGTATAGTCTATAGTCTAGTCTATAGTCTAGTCTATAGTCTAGTCTATAGTCTAGTCTATAGTCTAGTCTATAGTCTAGTCTATAGTCTAGTCTATAGTCTAGTCTATAGTCTAGTCTATAGTCTAGTCTATAGTCTAGTCTATAGTCTAGTCTATAGTCTAGTCTATAGTCTAGTCTATAGTCTAGTCTATAGTCTAGTCTATAGTCTAGTCTATAGTCTAGTCTATAGGCTAGTCTATAGTCTAGTCTATAGGCTAGTCTATAGGCTAGTCTATAGTCTAGTCTATAGGCTAGTCTATAGTCTAGTCTATAGTCTAGTCTATAGTCTAGTCTATAGTCTAGTCTATAGTCTAGTCTATAGTCTAGTCTATAGGCTAGTCTATAGTCTAGTCTATAGTCTAGTCTATAGTTTAGTCTATAGGCTAGTCTATAGTCTAGTCTATAGTCTAGTCTATAGTCTAGTCTATCGGCTAGTCTGTAGCCTAGTCTATAGTCTAGTCTATAGTCTAGTCTATAGTCTAGTCTATCGGCTAGTCTGTAGCCTAGTCTATAGTCTAGTCTATAGTCTAGTCTATAGTATAGTCTATAGTATAGTCTATAGTCCAGTCTATAGTCTAGTCTATAGTCTAGTCTATAGCCTAGTCTATAGTATAGTCTATAGTCTAGTCTATAGTCTAGTCTATAGTCTAGTCTATAGTCTAGTCTATAGTCTAGTCTATAGTCTAGTCTATAGTCTAGTCTATAGTCTAGTCTATAGTCTAGTCTATAGTCTAGTCTATAGTCTAGTCTATAGTCTAGTCTATAGTCTAGTCTATAGTCTAGTCTATAGTCTAGTCTATAGTCTAGTCTATAGTCTAGTCTATAGTCTAGTTTATAGTCTAGTCTATAGTCTAGTCTATAGTCTAGTCTATAGTCTAGTCTATAGTCTAGTCTATAGTCTAGTCTATAGTCTAGTTTATAGTCTAGTCTAGTCTATAGTCTAGTCTATAGTCTAGTCTATAGTCTAGTCTATAGTCTAGTCTATAGTCTAGTCTATAGTCTAGTCTATAGTCTAGTCTATAGTCTAGTCTATAGTCTAGTCTATAGTCTAGTCTATAGTCTAGTCTATAGTCTAGTCTATAGTCTAGTCTATAGTCTAGTCTATAGTCTAGTCTATAGTCTAGTCTATAGTCTAGTCTATAGTCTAGTCTATAGTCTAGTCTATAGTCTAGTCTATAGTCCTAGTCTATAGTCTAGTCTATAGTCTAGTCTATAGTCTAGTCTATAGTCTAGTCTATAGTCTAGTCTATAGTCTAGTCTATAGTCTAGTCTATAGTCTAGTCTATAGTCTAGTCTATAGTCTAGTCTATAGTCTAGTCTATAGTCTAGTCTATAGTCTAGTCTATAGTCTAGTCTATAGTCTAGTCTATAGTCTAGTCTATAGTCTAGTCTATAGTCTAGTCTATAGTCTAGTCTATAGTCTAGTCTATAGTCTAGTCTATAGTCTAGTCTATAGTCTAGTCTATAGTCTAGTCTATAGTCTAGTCTATAGTCTAGTCTATAGTCTAGTCTATAGTCTAGTCTATAGTCTAGTCTATAGTCTAGTCTATAGTCTAGTCTATAGTCTAGTCTATAGGCTAGTCTATAGTCTAGTCTATAGGCTAGTCTATAGGCTAGTCTATAGTCTAGTCTATAGGCTAGTCTATAGTCTAGTCTATAGTCTAGTCTATAGTCTAGTCTATAGTCTAGTCTATAGTCTAGTCTATAGTCTAGTCTATAGGCTAGTCTATAGTCTAGTCTATAGTCTAGTCTATAGTTTAGTCTATAGGCTAGTCTATAGTCTAGTCTATAGTCTAGTCTATAGTCTAGTCTATCGGCTAGTCTGTAGCCTAGTCTATAGTCTAGTCTATAGTCTAGTCTATAGTCTAGTCTATAGTCTAGTCTATAGTCTAGTCTATAGTCTAGTCTATAGTCTAGTCTATAGTCTAGTCTATAGTCTAGTCTATAGTCTAGTCTATAGTCTAGTCTATAGTCTAGTCTATAGTCTAGTCTATAGTCTAGTCTATAGTTAGTCTATAGTCTAGCTAGTCTAGTCTATAGTCTAGTCTATAGTCTAGTCTATAGTCTAGTCTATAGTCTAGTCTATCTAGTCATAGTCTAGTCTATAGTCTAGTCTATAGTCTAGTCTATAGTCTAGTCTATAGTCTAGTCTATAGTCTAGTCTATAGTCTAGTCTATAGTCTAGTCTATAGTCCTAGTCTATAGTCTAGTCATAGTCTAGTCTATAGTCCTAGTCTATAGTCTAGTCTATAGTCTTAGTCTATAGTCTAGTCTATAGTCTAGTCTATAGTCTAGTCTATAGTCTAGTCTATAGTCTAGTCTATAGTCTAGTCTATAGTCTAGTCTATAGTCTTAGTCTAGTCTAGTCTATAGTCTAGTCTATAGTCTAGTCTATAGTCTAGTCTATAGTCTAGACTATGGTCTAGTCTATAGTCTAGACTATGGTCTAGTCCTATAGTCTAGTCTAGTCTATAGTCTAGACTAGTCTAGTCTATAGTCTATAGTCTAGTCATAGTCTAGTCTATAGTCTAGTCTATAGTTAGTCTATAGTTTAGTCTAGTCTATCGTCTAGTCTATAGTCTAGTCTATAGTTAGTATAGTTTAGTCCATGGCTAGTCTATAGGTTAGTCTATAGGCTAGTCTATAGTCTAGTCTAAGGCTAGTCTACAGTCTAGTCTATAGTCTAGTCTAAGGCTAGTCTATAGTCTAGTCTATAGTTTAGTCTATAGGCTAGTCTGTAGTCTAGTCTACAGGCTAGTCTATAGTCTAGGTCTACTAGTCTAGTCTATAGTTTAGTCTATAGGCTTTTCTATCGTCTAGTCTATAGTTTAGTCTATAGGCTATTCTGTAGTCTAGTCTACAGGCTTTAGTCTATAGTCTAGTCTAGTAGTCTAGTCTATAGTCAGTCTATAGTCTAGTCTATAGTCTAGTCTATTAGTCTAGTCTATAGTCTAGTCTATAGTCTAGTCTATAGTCTAGTCTATAGTCTAGTCTATAGTCTAGTCTATAGTCTAGTCTATAGTCTAGTCTATAGGTCTAGTCTATAGTCTAGTCTATAGTCTAGTCTATAGTCTAGTCTATAGTCTAGTCTAGTCTATAGTCTAGTCTATAGTCTAGTCTATAGTCTAGTCTAGTCTAGTCTATGTCTAGTCTATAGTCTAGTCTATAGTGTAGTATATGCAATTTTTTTGAAATTACCCCATTGTGTCAAAGTATTTCGCTTCTCTTTAAGGTATTAATTTTTTGTCTCATTTTTCTTTTGTTATTCTTCTCATAAGGTACTCTTCCTATATTATTGTTTGGTAGTTGGTGTTGTATTTATTTACATTTATTTTGCTCTCTCAGTTTTCCTATTATTAAGGGTGTTGTTTGAGAAATGCTTTGCGTTTACATGGCGTTTTGTTTTTATTTATTTGTGTTGTTGTCTTATTAATATTGACACACTGTATTTTCGTTTGTTTATTTCTATAAAAAATAGTTTCTATGTTTTACTTGTTATTGTTGATATTTTTTGCATGTTTTTAAGATAACAAATTGTATGTTTTGCTGCAGCCACTTTACTTTTATCTTAAATTATTTATTTATTTTGTAATTTTCCATTAAAGAAGTTGTTCATATGGTTTTGGTTTGGGAGGTTTGAAAATATGAGTATGTTTCAAATATCACGTAGCCATTAGTTTTTTTGTAAGCATTAATCATACGTCATGAAGGTCATTTGTAAGTAAATAATAATTATCATACGTTATGGAGAACCAAATAATGTGTACAATTAGTCGGTATCTGTTTTTATTATCTTGGGATTATGAACTATGACGTTGAGATTTTATGAATTTATTAAACGAATTTTGTAATTTTTTACAAAATCACGTAGGCATTTTTTTTACCTTAACTACAATAACAGGTTTAATTTAATCTTTGAATTTATTTCATCTTTTGGCGGACAAATTAAAAAATGAAGTTGGTTTTTAGTTACAATTCAATCTTGCTTCACTTTGATGCCTTCTAAGTCGGGACTTTTGAATTTTTGTAGGCTTCACAGTTGAAACTAAAAGGCGATAATAATTGAGCGTCAAATAAGCAAAGTTTTGGTTACAAATTATATACATATTAGCAATAATGTGTTAGTTTGTGTTTTAGTTTATAGATTTCAAAGTGTTTCTTAACAAAAGTGCCAATAATTTGATTCGTAGCAAGAGTAAAGTCCTGGTTTTACAAGATGTTAAAAAAGATCAACAAAAAAACAAATTAAATAACAACAATCCCTTTCTTTAATTCTCTAACAGCAACCTGCTGCATTTTGTTGTATTGAGAAATCTGTAAAGCATACTTTTAGGCTTTTGAAAATAGCTGAATCACTCTGTTGCTTTAATAACAAACAAGCTGACCCAAATACTTTTCACATCCTTAAAGTATGCTGTGGAAATTTTCTTAAAAAAATAAAAAAGCAGCCTGCTGCTTTTCATATGATGCTGTGCACCTGGTATTAAGAAATGAATTTGAGGGTATTTTGCAAGTTGGAAAAATTGTCAGACAAAATTTATGATGACGTCATCATCATTCTATGTGAAAGACGCGAGTGTATGATGATAATGATGAAAAATATTTACTTTTCACAATTTGTTTTGGAGATTTTGTTAATTTTAAAATCTTACTAACTAATTAGCAACATTTTAAAACTTATTTAGACAGAGTTGCCAAATATTTTATGAAATAAAACGGAATTCTAAGGTAAAAACATTGCAATTAATGTAAGTAAAAAGAAATCTATAGTTTTTAAAAGGATATTTGTTCGAAACTTAACAAAAGTAGTGATGAGTTTTGTTAAGTTTGAATTATGTATTATTGTAAAGGTTGCTGTTGTAACAGTTCGTTTGTGGTCGATAGTTCGTTCCTTCCTGGGGAAACAACTTTAGGTTGATACAGCTGTCGCTGGCAAATTATCTTTAATCAAAACACTTTTGTTTTTTAATTTTTTCATAAATTTTTGTTTAAATTTGTATATTTTTTATATTAATTTACTAATTACAGTATACATTTGTGTTTACATACAATTTTAATAGATTTAAAAACTAAAACTTAACAAAATAATTAAGTAAATGATGTATTAAATGATTGTTTTAAAGATTTTTTAAGCAAAATTTAAAGAAATGTGAAATTAAGTTAAAAAACAAATGTTCGAATATAAATTTTAAAGAAATTTTCTTAATTTTTTTTATTAGTTGAGAGTTTATTTTGATGTTTTCTTTCAATGATGTTTTGTTTTGCTTATTTTAAGTTGTTTTAATTATAAAATACAATACTTTTTTTTTAAAGAAATTTGTTAACAAAAGTCTTTTTCTTTAATTAACTACAAATTAACAGTTTTCCAATATGGAAAATAATAATAATGAAATGTTTGTTTTTATAAATATTGAAATGCATAATAAATGTTAATAAATTCTAATTAGTTTTGAAATGATAAAAGAAATTAAAGCACGAAAATGAGTTTAAAAGAAATTTACAAAAATTTATAATGTGATCAGTCTTTAAATGATTTTTTTCTTGTAAATTTAAAAAATTTTCTTAAAAAAAAATTCTTAAATTTGTAAAAATTTGCGGCCTAAAGAAGAATGCTGTTTTTGGTAAACCATTTCAAAAGCATTAATAAGTTCATCCATGCCTTTCAACAAACCCTCCTCACGATTACCGGGCACCCATTCAGAACGATGATTGAGTGTTAATTGTTCCGGCAGAGGTCTAGATTTGGCAAAATCTATTAGCCAGCAGCCAACTTTAGTGTCATCGTAAACTATGAAAATACTAGAGCCCACAATTTCATGGGTTTGAAAGAATTCCGATTTCTCCATTACGGAACGCATGTATTTTAAACGTTTCAGTAAATCCTTTTGCACTGATTTCTTATGGCTCACAAATTCCTCTATAGTTTGGGTAATTTGCTCATTAGAGCGTACTGTTTTCAAATCTTTCATGGGAGGTTTGCCTTTCAAACGCAAGGCCTCTATGCGAAAACCTTTGGATTGTGAGGAGGACATAGCTTCACGGAATAACATATAACGCAGTTTGGTAATGGCTTTCTGTTGGTGTTCTTCTGCGGTGGGTGCCATAGCATCTACTTTAATCATTTTTTGATATAAGTCTGGTCTTAAAGTTTTATTACCCACTTCGGATTCCAAAAAGGTGCGACAACCCATTTTAATATCCATAACACAGGGATCTTTGAAACCTTTTAACAAATCCTGCAATTCTATGAACATTTCCCCCGATTCCAATTGTACATTGCCATAAAATTCGGGTACTATTTTACTGGTTTGTGGCTCCTGTCTGAGTTGTTGATAAGCTAAAACCTCATAATCGGCAAAACTATTAACACGTTTACGCACCACACCACTTGAACAGGGTACTATGCTTTCGGGATGACCCGATAACTGTAACCAGCCAGAGGGCTTGTTATTGGTTTGTTGTTGCTGCTGCTGTTGTTGTTGTTGTTGTAGTAGTACCGGTGTTGCTGGGGCACTTAATTCTAAAGCATTCTGTAATTAAAAAGAAAATAAATATTTAGTTTCGACAGATAAGCAAAAAAAAAGTAGAGAAATTCTTAAATAAATATAGTTTTATTAGGGAATTGATTGTTTTTTAGCAGGTTTTTAAACAAAATAAACAAATAATAAAATGTTTATATGAAAGACAACAGCAAACAAAATAATTGCCAAAAATTCCATTAACATATAGACAAAATTTTCCCACCAGTTTTAATTTATTTAATAATAAATAAATAAACCTTTATTAGTTAAACTTTGGAAAATTAAAAAACTACTATAAAAGAACTAAAGGTGGAAATTTCAAACCTCTAAATTAAAGTTACTAAAAGACTTGTGGCTTTATTTAAAAAAAAAAAGTTTGACAAAGTATAAAAATTTGATTCTACTTTGAAAAATTCTTTTAATGCTTCAACAACACGTGTTTAAAAGCTGATTTTACTAAAAAAAATCTAAAAAACCATTAAAGCAATTAATTTAAAATGATAAAGAAAAATTTGCTGATGCAATTTCTTAAAATTTTCAAAACAAGTTGAGTTATTTTTTTTTTGGGGGGGAATTTTAAATTAAATCAAAGAACCAAATAAATTCAACTGAAATTTAAAATATTATTTATAAATATAAATATAATTTACAAAAAAAAAAGAAAATTTAAGATTAAAACTGTCTGTCATTGCTGCTTATCTTTTCATTATACTACATGGTTACATGTTCTTTATTTTATAATTTGCGTCACTTAAACACAAAGTCCGTAGTAAATTTCTTGAAATATATAAATATTACAAAATAAACAAAATAATTTGTACAATTGTCAACACCGTAAAGCGTCAATAATTACCTTGCAGTCGTTTATATTACAACCAAAACAAAATTTTGTTTTGTAAAGTAAAATATTTGTTAAATTAAAGAAAAAAAAACTTTATAAAATTTAATTAAAAAAAAAGCAAACTGCATTGATTAGAATTTAGACACACCCTCTTTTTTTGACGTTTGTTTATTGGTTCAGTATTTGTTAAGAAAGATAGGAAATTTCCTCTATAGCTGATTATATATATTTTTTTATTTATTTTGTTTTAAATTTAAACTTTTAGACGATTTTAATAATATTTTTAATAAATTTGCTATTTTTCTTTATTTTTGCAACAAATTTTGTTGTTTATTATTAAAAATTTCTTAAATTTATTTAATTTTTAATAGTTAAAGCAAAAAAACGCTAACATAGCTAAACATAAAACATTCTGGCAACATTTCAAATGTTGCCAAATGTTGTTGACATGTTTATGTAGTGTAATGTAAACAATAAAGAAATTTGACAATGTTGTGGTACAAACAAATAAAAACTGATTTTAGCCAGTTTTAACGACTTTTTTCAACAATTTGCAACTCAAATCCAAAATTTCTATCAAAATTAACAACTTTTTTTAAAAAATCTTTTAAATTTTCTTTAAAATTTTTTATTTTTCTATTCTATATATTCCAGTTTAAGTTCATTATGTAAAAAATACAAATTTATATTTCGCATGAAATGTCATTATCATTGTATTGGACACACTTATGTCTGGCTAAATACGTCAAACCTAAACGACTGTGTTTGACTATGAAACAATTCTTAACTTTTAATTGTAAAACTAAATACAATTGCACAAATAATTTCTAATCATAAATAATTTATAGAAATTTTGTACAAAAGCAAATAAAAGAAAAATTAACATAATTTTAAACGTTTTGCCATGACTAATAATAAAAATATTTATTTTTAAATTGTTGTATTCATCAAGTTTTAAACTTTTTAAAATCAAAAAAGTTAGTTTATGCCCAAACGCCTACAGTTAACTAAAAAGAGAAGAGTTATATAGGACCTTAAGTTCTAAAATTCAAAATCCTAGACTTTTTGAAGGCCAAGTTAGGAGCTCTGTAAGTAAGGTGCCTTATTTATAGAACATTTACTAATTTCAATAAATTTTGTAATATTTGTATTTTGTAACAGAAAATTTGTTTAATTTTATATATCATTTTAAAGCTTGCAGTGTCTCCTTTTTAAAACTCTATATAATTTTTAAAATTTGTAAATTTTCTTTAAGACTTTTTGCTAAATAAAACAAAACCAATATTTAAGCAAAAAAAAGTATATTAAAAAAAGCAAAAGTTTATTTATTTGTTTATTATAATTTTTGTTTATTTTCTTAAATTTTTAAATTATTTATTGTTTAAATTGTTTTTTGGTTTTCTTAAAAGCCTTTGGCAAAAACTTCCATTCATGGAAAATTTTCTTTGAAGTGTAAGACGGACTTTATTTGCTTTATTTTTATGTTTTTTGCTTAAATATTGTAATTTATAATTAACACTTGTTAAAAATGTTAATTTTGTTTAAATAATGGGTGAAAAAATACTTACAATTGCCAGAAATTTTAATAAAGACATGCGGCTGGGTGCATCAAAATCACGTTGACCCAAGTAATCATTAATATTTTCACAATTCTCAAAGGAAATGTTCTAAAAAGACAAAGAAAGAAAATAAAGAAATTAAATAAATGTTGGAAAACAAAGAAAATTTTTAAGAAAAGTAAATTTTATAAAATATATAGAATTTTTTAAGAAAAATATAGAAAATTTAAGAATATTTTTAAAAAATGGAGAAATTTTAATATAATTTTTTTTTAAGAAAGAATATAGAAAATTTAAAAAAAAATTATAAAAGCAAAGAAATTTTAAAAAATATAAAGAATTTTTTAAGAAAAATATAGAAGTTTTAAGAAAATTTTAATAAAAATAAAAAAATATAAAGAAATTGCAAGAAAATTAAAGAAATTTTAAGAATGTTTAGAAATTATTAAGAAAATTTAAAACAATTTAAAGAAATTTTAAATATTTTTATATAAAATTCTACAATAAAATAATTTTCTTAAAAAATTATTAAAAAATCCTCCAATATTCTAAAACAATTTTAAAATCCTAAATTTTATTTGGTTTACAACACCTTAGCTGCCATTTTGTGTTTTCCTCTTTTAATTAAACTTTTCTTTAACTCAGTTTCACTTGTTTATGTTTGAAATTTTAGTAACTTACTAAAATTTCATTTTATGATTTTAAATTTAATAAGCCATTTCTTTTTAATTGTAAAACAAAACAACAGACTACTACATTTTTTCATTTCATTTAAAATATACATTTTAAAAATAATTTTTATCTGTTAACCAACCTTATCACACGTTTTAACAAATACAAAAAAAAAAAAAAAAAAAACCAAACCACTTAAGTGTTTTATTATCACAAAAATTTATGACAATTTGTTTGATAAAAAAACAACTTAAATTTTAAATAATTTATAACAATTTAAACTAAATAACACGATAATATTGCCACAAACTTACATTAAAATGTAAGGCATTACATAGTTGCTTAATTTGTCATTCAAAAATACCGTTATTTGCTTGTATTTATGCATGTTGCTATGTCTAGTGTCATTTTTATGTTTATTGTTTACCTTAAGTTAGTTTGTTTACATTAATTCAGTGTTGTAAAGCGTTGTTATAGTTAACTTCACCTTTATTAGTGTTGTAAAGTGTTTTTTATTTGCTGTAGTGACTTTTCTTCAATGCTGCTAACTATTTGCTTTATACAAAATCACATTTTTTTTGCTTTTGGTGTTTACTTTATAGGTAACGGTATTTTTCTTTCTTTAAAGTGTTGCCAAGTGTTTTAAATTCGTTTTTAAATGGTTTTAATGAGTTATCTGTTGATTTATATATGTTTAAACAGTTTTTTTGTTTAAATGCCATAAAAATTTATTAAGTTTATAATAAATTTACATTTAAATAGTTTTAAATTTATGTTAAATTTGATTTAGTGTATATTTATTTAAATTTGTTGTTAATATGTATTAAATATTATGTTTTGTTGTGTGTTTTTTTTTAAATTTAGTTGTTAGTTTTGTTGTTTTTTTGTAGTTGTTGTTGAAAGTCTCTCTTTAGTTTAGTTGTGTGTAGTGAACAAATTTATTGTTTAGTTAACAGCTAGTGACGTCAAAGTTGACCTTAATAACTGCTGTTTAAATGTAAAAGTTTTTTTTTTACTTTTTTTTAGATAATTTCGGTTTTGTTAAGCGTTTTTTTTTTTGCAGGATTTAAAAAATAAGTTTTAACAGCAAATTTTTTAAACAAATTGTTGAAAAATATTTATAATAAAATTTGTATATGCTGAAGGGGTTTTTATACAAAATGCTGACGTTGGTTTTTAACTTAAAAAACTGGTCTCCAAAAAAAAATTAATGAATACTTAGTAATTTTGCAGAGACACTCTTTGACGTCACTTGCATAAATTTTAAAAAAGCATTTAACAAAAAAAAAGAAAACAAAAAACCTAAAATCATTAAAAATTATAATATTTAACACCCTACTATCAACAATAAAGCTAATAATTTCAAGTTTAAAAATTATTTCTGATTTATTAATTTTTTTTTAATAATTTACTGCGTAATACGCCTTTTTTGCGGTAAATTAAAAAAAGTTATTTTTCCTATTAAAAGTTTAATATGTGAAACGTGTTAACAATTTTTTTTTTTACAAGTAACGTGTGAAATTCTTAATAATTTAATTTATTTTTTAAACAAATTTTTATTATTATAAATTTTAATTGTTAGCTTAACCTCTGCTGAGAAATTAAACCCTTTATTTTGTATAAATTTAATTATAATTACACATATTACTTAAAACAGTTTAAAAAAATAATAAATATTTCCGGTTTTTGTTAAATACAACAACATGAATGTTATAATAGTTTGTTTAAGCTGCAAATAATAGGTATTATTAAATAATTATAAATAAATCATATAATTTATAATAATTTACTAACATTTACTACAAAAAATTAACAATTATTTGTTAATTTGTTGTTATTCTATTTGAAAATAAGAGGCAACACTTAAAAACAAAAATTTTAAACAAGAAATTAGTTAAAGCAAGTTTATTAACGTTTTTAAACCTTTACAACTTATGGGCAACACTATTATGAGCAGGGATGTCAAAGTAAAACAACGTCAAAGCAAAACAAAAGTAAAAAATAACAAAATTTTAAAAAAGCAGCAAAAAGTGTAAAAATTATTAAAAACTTTTTTTTCAATAACATTAATAAAAAAATGCCAACGTTTAAAACATTTTTTAGGTAATTGAAAAAGTTTTTAAAACATTTTCAAATCATTTCTAATAATTTTCTAAAATTTCAACCTTTTTATAGATATTTTTTTTTTAAATTAACATATTTATGTTAATTAATTGTTTATTTTTATTCTATATTTTTTTTCTTAGACTAATAATGCTAATCTTACCAAGTCTTTGCATTTTTAAATAGCATTTTAGAAATTCATTTCATGTTTCACTAACTTGGCAATTGCAATTTTTTATAATTCCCATAATATGCCAACAAATGGCGACTAGTTTCTTAAAGTTACACAAACGTGTAAGAATTTGTAATAAAAATAACTAGTAAAACACAAAAATTTACATACAAACACTATAAATCTTTACTAAAAACAAGTTTAAAAATTACAACTTTAAGGAAAAAGTATTAAAAAAATGAGAAATCAAACACCCTCCAGTAAAAAAAGTTCTAAATAGTTGGCAACTTAAACCACTTTCAAGCTATTTTCCTATTAATTCCTTTTTTGTGACTTAAATTCTCTCCCTTTAACATAATTTCTTATGTTTTCTTTCCTTTTTGTTACATTAAGCAGGTGTTGCCAACTATTTTGTTTGACACGAAAGCATGTTAAAGAGCTGGAGTGTTGTTTATCGAAATTTATGGTTTACTTCTTGTTCTAAGGTTAAACTGTGATGACAACTGTTTTGTTTTATTGATTTGTCAAAAATAGTTAATTTTGAAGAAAAAAATTAATATGTTTTTAAATTAAAATTCACTTTATAAAAATTTTTCTACTCATTTTCTAAAAATATTTTATTAATAATTTATTTAAATTTTTTATTAAATATTATTACTTTTGTTTTATAGCTAAAACCTGTTTTGTTTAAGAAAAAAGCAACAATAATAATGAAAGTAATAAAAATTTTGCAAATTAATAAAACCACCCACAAACAATATATATATTTTTTTTTTACCTATTTCTAGGTAAAACAAATGTTAATGACTTGTTACTATAAAAATGGCAATTTAAGCTACAAGTTATGGAAATATAGAGGGTATTGTTCTGTTTTATTTTTTATAATTTATAAATATTCATTCAAATAGTGTATTCATATTATAATATGGTTTTAAAAAAACATCGGTATTATTTAATAATATTGCGCATTTTTTAAAAAAGCAAAACACTAAACTGTATATTTTTTGCTAAGAGGGTTCGGTCATAGCACACATTTTTTGCAAAATAATGAATCATCTTGAGGTTAAAAAGTATGCATAAATATCATGTCATGTTTTTGTTTGGTAAAGGTAAGTTTGAATCACTTGTTTTAATATTTTTATAAATAAATTGTTTCTAGGGAATACATTAAGTTTTAATCATATAAATAAAATATAATATTTAATGAAACATTTTTTCAAAATTGAGTTTTTTTGTGCAAAATAACGAATATTTAATGTTTTCTAAATATTTATTTAAAAATTTAGCTTTATTTTCATTTAAATTTATTAAAAAAATATTTAATTTATGAAAAATCTACTTAATTTTTCGAATTTTCAACATAATTGAGCGTTTTTATAAAAAAATCTAAGTGGCAACACTTGAATATGTCACTGTTTATAAAGGATACAACAATGTAAACACAAGAAGGCATAAAAATAACGGTATCACTAAACAGTGTTAACAACGATGTAATTCTCAAGATAAATAAGCGTTTACATAAAAAAACCTATGTGGCAACACTTGAAAATAACACTGTTTATAAAGGATACAACAATGTAAACAAAACAAGGCATACAAATAACGGTATGTCATTAAACAGTGTTAACAACGATATAAAACAAAAACAGCAGCAATATAAAGAGAAAATAAACAAATCTAGTTGTGAGAATAATGAAAACTCTTTAAACACTGTTAACAGCGATGTAAAAACAACACAATAGCAAGAAAAGCAGAGAAAAAATTAAAGTAAAGAATATAAAATAGAAAAATAACGGTATTTCTATTAAAATAAAGAGAAAATAAAAGTAAACTCTTTAAACATACCTAAAATTTAAATAATTATTAGATTATTAGTGCGTAAAAGTTTAAAGTCCATGTGTTTTTTATCTGTTTTTAAAAACTTTATCTTTAAAAAATACTGCATTGTCTTTTTATAACTATAATCTTTTTATGTATTATTTGTTAAAGAAAAACAAACATAATGCATTAAAATATTAAATGAAAGGCATTTTGAAAAGATGTTTTTAATTACTCTAATATTATCAGTTTTATAAAGTGAAAATGATAAAATAAGTAAAATATTTACAGAGATGGCAAAAAATTTAAAAAGTCATTTTATGACATGTGGTTAATTAAAATTAAAATTATCATTCTTCAATTACAAAAATGCAAAAAAATAATAATTTTATAATGATTACATTTGTTTAAAAGGTTTCTTTTAAAAAAATTATTAAATGTTTAGTTATTATATTGTTTGACGTCATTTGTTTTAGATTTCTTTTTTATAAAACAATAAAATTATTGAGTTATTTTCATTACAAATTAAAACACCTGTAAATATTTCTATAAGGAATTGTTTTAAATTAGTTGTAGCTGTCAGCTAGTTGAGTAAATATTTCATTTTTTTCAATTCTAAACACTAATTAGTTGAAAATAAAAAAAAATTACTCATAAATTAGTCATTATTAGTGTTTAAGTTATGTTATAGGGGGCTTTCCTTAACAATAAAAAATTATAAAAAACAAGTAAAAATATATAAAAAAAATTATTTTTATCTAAAACTTTCAGAGAAAATATTTAACCTGCTAAATTTTGTATTAAAAAAATTGTGTTTAATCGAAAAATTTTAAACAATCTATAAAAAAATATTATGACATTCAACAATTGTTTCTTTTTAAAATTATTTATTTAATGAGCATTTTAAAAATATGTTTATATAGACACAAGTGTTTTTTTTGTGCTATTATTCATATGATTTTATGGGAATTCCTTAATTTTTTTTATTGATTTTAAAGATTTTTTTGTTATTTTACTAAAAAAGTTAAAACAATGACAAGGTTATTAACTTTTTTTAAGTTAAAATTAAAAAAAAAAAAATGTTCAAAGTTTCTTAAGGATTTTTTTTGTAGGAAATTTCTTAACAAATTGAGGTAAATGTAGTACAAATATTTATCCATAAGGTAATTAATATTGTTATTTACAGAATATTGTATTTAAATAGAACAAATTTTTCGCCAAAAATTCTTTCCATTTTTTAATATTTGCCTATAATTATTAAATTAAACATTTATTTTAAATTCAACGTGTATGAAATGGGGATTTTTGTTTAATTTTATTTGTTATAGACATATTTTCTTTAATATTCATAAAATTAAAGTTAAAAATTTTCCATATTTAAAGAAATATTTTGAAATTACCACTTTAACTACTATTTCTACAGCACTGTGGAGAAAAGTGGAGATTTTAGCGTTTTTATTTATATACTTTCTGACAATGTTTATAACTATTAAGAAATTAAGAGAGTAAGTGCTGAGAATTTAGTTTACCGTTACTTTTGTTGTTTACTTTTATTATAAACAATGTTGCCACCTAGATTGTTTACAAACATGTAGCAAAAGTTTGTGTGAAAGTGTAAAAGCCTTAACTACCGTTATATTTAATGTTTACTAGTTCTTTGACAGTTCAAACAGTGTTACCAAGTAAAGCAAACTAAAAAAACGCCTAAAATGTTAAAAGCTTGTGAAATATAAAGTATTTAAAATAAATAATTAATTTAGATAAATTAGCAAAAAAAAAAAAATTAATAAAATTTCTATAAATTAGAATAAAATCTAATAAAATATTAAGAAATATTAGAAACAACTTTGAAAATGTTATAAAAAGTTTTAAAATTAAAATTTTTTAAAGCTAAAGAAAGCTATCAAAGTTTAGTTTTACAATTAATACTGTTATTTTTGTTGTATTATTTGATTGCAACTTAAAAAAAAAACCTGTCTGTTAAGTTATTATTTTAAATAACCTTGAGTTAAATGAACTACAAACAAAGTTCTAGATCTAGTCTAGTCAAGACAACATCATCATAAAAAGATTTTTAAATAAGTTATAGAGACAGACCACAGAAAAACCTTGTAAAACCGCAAATGATGTAAAAAATTTAACCGTGACTTAAAATGTGTAATAAAAAACGCAAGATTTTTGACAGACATTTAAGATAAAAATACTATAAAGAGATTATAAGTATAAAAAGAACTAAAGTTAAGAATTGTTGAGTTTTGCTTGTGACGTCAATAACCCTTAATATTTTTATAATTTATCATTTTGAAAACCTGAAAATAAAACTTTTTAAACGTAATTGTGCTACGGTAACCTTGACAGTTTCAAATTATAAGATTTATACAGTTTAAATGTTTAAGAACTTGTTTGTTTAGGATTTTTTTTTTTTTTTGGTTATTTTGAGGCGTGGGAATTTTACAATTAAATATAAGAAATATATGCCGGAAATAATTGATTATTAATGCACAAAAATTAACTATTAATAATAAACTATCTTTAATAAACTTTTAAATTGAGAGTTAAAGTTAAATGACCTTTATTAAAACGTAAATAATAACAAAGATTTCTTAGAAATAGTTTTATTTGAAAACAAATAAACTCAAAACTTAATAATTATTAAAATATAATTATTTTTTTTAAAGTTTCATTTATTATCTTTTTTTAATATTCATTGAATTTAAATTATACTAAATTTTAGTCGTTTAATAAAACTAATTTTAGCTTTATGGTTTTTATTATCTTAAATTAAGAGTTATTATAGCTGAATTTTACGATTAATTTTTAATTTAGATAATTAGAATTTTAGATTAACTGTGACGTCAATTTGCTTTTAAACTAAAAATAGTGTTTTTTGCAATTCAAAGTTAATTTTTAATATTTTTTAAAACCTGATATATAAAAAAGTTATAAAAAGCATAAAATTTTAATAATAAAACTAAAAATAACTTTAGTAAAGAAAAAGTATATGAATTTTTAATTATTTTCAAAATAAAACAACATAAAAAGTTTAAATTAGCTAAGAAATTATACAAAAATTAATAAAATTTAAAATTTGTTTAACTAAAAAGAACTTTTTTAAACTTAGAAAAAATTCTTAAATTTTAATAACTTAAAAATTTTCTATTAAAGTTCCTTAAAATGTATATAATATGAAATTATTTTCATAAAATTCCAGAATTATTGGCTTTTAACTTGAAATTTTAGCTTGAGACGCTAAATTGTTAGTTTTGTTGCTTAAAGAAAGAAAATTTCCTAATTGGCAGCACTATTTTGTAACTGTCAATTTCTTTACATTAATAGAGTTGCCACTCAGGTTTAAACAGTGTTAAGCAGTAATCAAAAGAACAAGAAATGCAAATATTAAATAAAAACAAGAATAACTCGAAAATTTAAAGTATTTTAAAAGAAATTCTTAAAAAACATAAGTTTTGCATAATTAATGTTACAATTTCATGAATAAATTGAATGTTTTAGTTTTCTTCTGTTTACTTAGAAAAAATTCTTTAAATTATATAAAATTTGTTTAAAATTCATGTTTCAAATATTAATTTTTAAAGTTTTTTCTTTTTTTGTTTATTTTATGGCTTCTTCTTCATTACAATTAAACACGTAGTAACTTATATTGTTTATTTAAAAATAAATAAATAAAAAAAAAACATTTTATAATGACAAAAAGTTCTAATTATTCAGGGTCTCGTTTTAGGAAGTCATTGTTTAGCAAAATAGTACGTGATTTTGTATAATAATTATAAAATAATTTTTATTTTATAATTCTTATCTTTTGTTAAGAAAATTAAACACAAAAAAGCAAAACAAAATAAATAAAACAATAACTAAATATATAAAAAATAAATTAAAATTTCATATTTTAATATTTAAAAAATAATAACAACACACCTTTGACTTAAAAAAGAACAAATTTGAACAATTGACAACAGTTTTTTTTTAGAAAACTTATCATTTAAATTAAACAAATTGGGAATTTTTTTAAAAGAAATTTAAAGCTATTTTTAGCTGTCAAATTAAAGGTTAAAGATAAACTTTAAGAAACTTTTAAACATTATCAATAATAAACCTACTTTTAGAATAAATTGTTAAAATATTTTTAAATAATTTTTATGTTAAGTACATTTGCCCGTGCTGCACGTGCTGCTAATTTTTGTCTAAATAAATAACTTAATTTAAAAGTCATTAACTTCAAAGGGGATTTTAATTAATCAATTAATCTTCTCTAATAAAATTAATTAATTAAAGCTTGTTTTAAAACCCCCTAATTACTATAAAGGTTTTGATTTGTTTAAAAAAGTTAAATATTTTAAAAACATCTGCCTTTTTTACTAAAAACCCGCTTGACCGCCATTACAACATTTTATTTTTCTACAAAAAGAAATTTTTGTTTAAACAAATGATTCATTTCATTCCACATTTTTTTCATTTTATTTAATTTGTCTTTTAACCACACACACCATCATCATCATCAACTTCATCATTCAGTTTTGTTGGTTTCTGGCACATTTATGACGTCAATTGTCTACTTCAATAGCTTATGGCGAAATATTTACATTAATAATATAAAAAAAAAACTGAAATGTGTGGTTTATTTAACTTAATACGTGTTTAAATAAATATTAGATTTCCCTTATAAACTTCCAGCTATTAGTAAAAGTATAAATTTATTATTATTTTCTTATGCCAGTCATGTATTTTACAAATAATAAGTCTCTTTTTTTTAAATGGTTTACTCAAAACAATGGCATTTAACGGATATCCGTGTTTATAAGGTAAACATTACACCTCCCCTCTTGCTCTCTCTTTTCACTACTTCCATTTAAACTCTTTATTTTTTTCGTATAAAGAAGAAGAAAGTGTTTATGGTTTGTGGTTTGCATAGATTTGTTTACCTAATTTTGCCATGGATATTCATGTTTAAAAAGGTAAACATTACTGTCCCTTTCTCTCTCTCTGACCTAATTACATTTGTATTCCTGTTTTTTAAGAAGAAGAAAGTTGTTATGTTTTTCTTAAAAAATAATGTTTACATAATTTGACAGCTTTCTGCCAAGAAGAAGCAATTTATTGTTTGTTTTGCTTGTAAGTACGTGTGTGTTTGTGTGTTAAAGTACAATGTTTACATAATTTTACTGGCAAAGGATATTTTTTCTCGCTCTTGCCTAATTTCCACAGCACTCTTCATAAAGAAGAAGCAAGTTGTTTACATTTAGGTTTGTTTTGTTTATGGGGAGTGTGTGTATGTGTGTTGTTAAAGGTAACAATAGCATTGTTTACATAAGTTGACAACTTTCAAAAGAATGTTAAACGTAAAAACAGTGTTGCCCCTTATTTTACATAACTTGTTGTTTGTAAAGGCAACATTATAAATATAGAAATTTATAATTAATAGCTAAACTAAAGCAGTGATTTAAATAAAATTTGGCATAATTAATGTCAACATATGGATGAAGTTAAATGTTGCTATTTCATACTTATAAATTAACCGGAAGGTAGTTTAAAAAGGGCTTAAAGTAAAACCTATTGTTTTAAAAGAAAAATTATTAATAAATTAATGTTTCTCCAAGCAAATTTTGTATATAATTTAGAAAAATAAAATAATGCTTCATTTTTATTAGGTATTTTATTAAAAAATATAACTTTTTTCTCTAAAATATCAAATTTTTCATAACAATAGCTTTTTATTAAAAATTTTTCTATAAAAGTTTCTTATTTTAACCAAAAATCTAATAAATTTTCTTACAATTTATTATAATTTCTTTAAAATATAAGAAAATTACTAAAATTTTTAATTAAAAGTGTTTAAAAAAACGCTATACAACTAACACTGCTATTTAATGCTTGTCACCCAACATCACCCGTCAAATGTCAACTTACCTCATTATTATTGTTGTTGTTAGTGCAACTTTTATTATTGCTATTCTTCTTGTTATCAGTTTGTGTAACAGTATTTGTCGTTGTTGTATTGGGAGATGTTACTGTTGTTCTTGTTGTTGTTGCAGCTGCAGCTGCTGCTGTTGTTGTATTATTTGTATCCAATGCAATTAGTTTCCATAATTGTTTCAAACCAATGTTGTCAACGCAAGAAAAACGCAATTTATCATGAGACCAACCCATGTTGCTAGATTCTGTGGTTGTTGTTGATGTTGTTGTTGGAGGTTGTAAAATAGTTGAAGTCATACTTTACTTTTGTTGTTTTTTTTTGTAAGTAACACTTTTAAAGTTTTTCTTTTTTTTACAAAATTTTTAAGTACTTTTGGCTTGGTTTTTGAAACTTTTCGTTAATTTTCTTTAAATATTTTAAAATTTCCACATTTTTTTTCAAATATTTTGCTTTTTATTATAACAATTTTTATCTCAAAAACTTTTTATATTTTTTGTTGTTGTTTTATATAGGTCTTCACTTAAATATTTTTTATCTATATTTTTTTTGTTGTCAGCTAGTTTTACATGAAACTTGTTTTTTATGCAATAATTGTAAGTATTTAGCGTTTAATTTAATAACATTTGTTGTAGTTGTTGGTTTTTTTTTTTACTATATAGCTTGCACGTAAGTCAAAAATCTTCTATTTCTTTCTTTCTTTTTGTTTTACCTCAACGGAGGTTTATTTTTCTGTGTTAAACAATTGCTCGTAGCGTAACGACTAACTGGTTTCCGTTTATAACAGCGAGTTTTGCTAAAAACAGCCAACGCCAGCTCCCAACATATACTCCTCACAAAAACTACAGCAATTCGTTTAAGATCGTGCTTTAAAACGACTGTGCCCCACAGTCTCTATAGCTGTTTGTTTATATTTCTCTCCCTTTTGCCCCCCTCCCCTAATAACGATCACTCTAACATATTGTCTCTTTGCTTTGTAATTTAATATTGATTTTTATTTACTCTTCGATTTCTAATTTTTATTCATTCGTTCATTGTCGTTATTTACTCGTTTGTTTTATTATTTTTTTCATTATCTCTCTCTTTTTATCATCATACTTAAGCTCTCTCTCGTTTCAATACTATATTAATGCATTTGTAAACATTTGCTTTTAATTTGAAGTGTTTTAATTTGTTTTCAATAGTTTTTTAAGTTTTTAAAGAGTATAAAAGAGTATTATTTAAATTGTTATAATTCAATCGTTATTAATACAGCAGGCAAATAAAATGAAGCATAAACATTGTATGTTGAAATGAGGAAAAAGTGAAAGAACCGGGTTATAATAATAGGACATTAACACCATAGACCGTAGTCCAGACTATAGCCCAGACTTTAGAATAAAGTACAGACCTTAGAGTAGTCCAGACTATAGAGTACACCGAGGTTTACACTAAAGACTAAAGTATAGTCCAGACTAGTCAGACTATACTTCAACTTATATAGTAATAGTCTACAGCATAGACTATATTCTAGTCTAATCTATGGTCTGGACTATAGTCGAATCTTTTTTATGGGCTATAGTATGGACTATGGAATATACCACAGTCTGAATTGTAATCTAGTATTTGTCTATTGTCTAGTCTGGACTATAGAATAGCATATAGTCTGGACTATAGAATAGCCTATAGTCTGAACTATAAAATAGCCTATTTTCTGTACTGTAGAATAGTTTATATTCTAGTCTAGACTAAAGTCAATATTATAGTCTAGACGTTTTCTTTATTTATTTCCCCTGTTTGCATTTTTTCAAAATACCCTTTTTGGTAAAATTAAAAGAATTTCAAAATATTGCAGCATATTTTTATTGTTATTTACACGTTCGAGAGATTAATTGTCCCAAAAAATTACCATTTCCGTTATTGAAAAAATGTATTTATTACTTTTTCAATCAAAAATATTTCGTATACGAATAGCAACTAAAATTTGTTTATTCTTATTTGTTTTTTTTTAAGATTTTCAAAACCCCCAGCAAATTTGTTACAGAGATAAGGGAAGTTTTATTTTAGCTTAATTTGTTTATTGTTTTATTCTAATTTTTTATTAATATTAGAGATTAATTTGTCAAATTTTTATGGAATGTTTTTCGGAAGATTGTTTTTCT